>NC_056743.1:329174863-329237363 GCF_019279795.1 Protopterus annectens
TGATTTCAAATGGCATGTGTTTTCACAAAGAAATTAACTTTAATAACAAATCTTTCAGTGATTGTAAAAAAGATACAGTTTTGCGACAAAATTTCAAAAGAACATAATGAAAAAAATCTTTAATATTGTAAAAATAAAAAAAAAGCTTGACCTTAAATAGCTATTAAAATTCAATCAATTTTAAATTAAAAATAAAAACAAGAAGTAGTAATATTAATAATCAATCAATTTCAAAAAACATTTATTAAAAATGGCCTTTGAATATTTGCAATTTTCACATTTGCCACAATTTAATGTAATAACAGAAAATTTTTTAATTTCTAAGAATCTAAATGATTTCTGTTTCATAAAATGAAAATAAATTGTTTCTACCCTCAATAACAGAAATATACAAATCAGGTTACATGAATATGCTCAACAAGTTTGTTAAATTCTATCTAATGTCTTAATTATCTACTTTTAATTTAAGACATTGAAACATGCCTTTTTTTACTCATAAGTATTTACCTGTACTAATGGTAGAGGGTTTGTCTTTAAATTCCTAAAAGATTTCTTGATATTTGTAGATTTGTGTTTCTTTCACAAGATGAAAAAGGGTTTCTCACCTAAAACTTTGCTCACATCAGGATTACTTATAGGATGATAAGCCAATTGCTTTCAATTAGATGCTCTTATCTTAAATGCTATCACTAGTCATGTCTAAAGAAGTGCAAATTGGTGTTTTCCATAGTTGTAATTTTTTGGTTTAGTTAAATTTGAATTATTAATAGTATTGTCAAGATGAACTGGTTAAAAATTCAAAATGCGAGATATAGTGTCTGTCTTTTGTCTAAAACTTCTCTCATAGTTTTTTCTAAAAAAGTTTAGCCATTATCCTATCCAATGAACCATATTGGCAGTGAAACAAATTTCATCATGCATAAATCTTTGTCTGTTTAGGCGTCATTAGGCAAGCTCTTATGAACTGGCCCTTTAGGTATATTTTTTAATGGCGTGAGCAGGATGCCCACTTTGAAAATGCAATAACTATTGAGTAGAAGGTGTTTTTTCTAAAGATTTTTACTGTGAAATCCTAGATTCAATATTATCCCCTGCCAGAAAAGGACATCCAGAAAATTAGTGTTTAAGCTGACCTAGATTGCAATGTAAATTTCAAATAATTAGATGTTTTGGTTAACATCAAATTAAAATTTATTAACTATATTTTCATCACACTCTAATGAAGTAAAAATTAAATCATCTACAAAGCGGTGATAAAATAAAACTTCATATTAGGTTTTAAAGCAGCCAGCTTTTAAACTATCACATTCCCACCAGGATAGGACTAAGTTGGCATATGAAGGTGCGGCTGGTGAACCCATAGCCACCCCCCTGGTTTGCCGATAGTAAATACTATCAAATAAAAAATAGTTGTTGTTTAACAAGATGTCCAAAAATCTACAGATAGTTGAGACTTGACCTGTGTTCAAGTTTGTTTTTAATGTTAAAAAACTGCGTATAGCTTCAACTCCCTCATCATGAGGTATACAGGTGTATAAAGAAATGATGTCTAAGGTGAAAATAACGTCCATAAGCGGATTGAATACAGACAAGAAACTATTCTATTAAAAACAAACTTGAACACAGGTCAAGTCTCAACTATCTGTAGATTTTTGGACATCTTGTTAAACAACAACTATTTTTTATTTGATAGTATTTACTATCGGCAAACCAGGGGGGTGGCTATGGGTTCACCAGCCGCACCTTCATATGCCAACTTAGTCCTATCCTGGTGGGAATGTGATAGTTTAAAGCTATTGTGAAACCAATATGAAGTTTTATTTTATCACCGTTTTGTAGATGATTTAATTTTTATCATTAGAGGTGATGAAAATATAGTTAATAAATTTTTAATTGATGTTAACCAAACATCTAATTATTTGAAATTTACATTGGGTAACATAGGGTCAGTCATTAATTTTCTGGATGTCCTTTTCTGGTGGGATAATATTGAATCTAGATTTCACAGTAAAATCTTTAGAAAAAACACCTTCACCAATAGTTATTTACATTTTCAAAGTGGGCATCCTGCTCACGTCATTAAAAATATACCTAAAGGCCAGTTCATAAGAGCTTGCCGAATGACGTCTAATGACAAAGATTTACATGATGAAATTTGTTTCATTGCCAATATGTTCATTGATAGGGGATACGACAAACTTTTTTTAGAAAAAACTATGAGAGAAGTTTTAGACAAAAGACAGACACTATATCCGGCATTTTTGAATTTTAATAGTTCATCTGACAATACTATTAATAATTCAAATTTAACTAAACCAAAAATTACAACTATGGAAACACCAATTTGCACTTTAGACATGACTAGTGATAGCATTAAGATAAGACATCTAATTGAAAGCAATTGGCGCATCATCCGAGGCAATCCTGATGTGAGCAAAGTTTTAGGTGAGAAACCTTTTTTCATCTTTAGAAACAACCACAACATCAAGAAATCTTTAGAATTTAAAGACAACCCCCCTACCATTAGTACAGGTAACACTATGAGTAAAAAAGGCATGTTTCAATGTCTTAATTGTAACATGTGTAGATATATTTCAACAGGGCCTTACATTAGTATAGATACTTTTGATCAAACTTTTGTTGTCCCAGAATATGTCAATTGTAACACCGCTGGAGTTATTTATATTAGCTCCTGTACTTCATGTCCGGCTTTTTATGTCGGTATGACAACTAGAAGTTTAAAAATTAGAATCCGTGAACATTTATATAGCATCAAAGTTCAAGACGAAAACAACGCCCTATTTAAGCATTCATTGGCATGTCATAATTTTAAAAGTTTGTATTTTCTGTTATTGAAGGTATGTAAAAGTGATTTGAGGGGTGGTGATTTCAAAAATTATGTTGAGCAAAGGGAAACGATATGGCAGATTAGATTGAAATCTGACAAGTATCCAGGGCTCAACGATACTATTAACATTAAATGTTTTTTAAAGGATGCAAAACTTGGTATTGATAAAACTATTTCTAAAGTGTTTTTTAATTAACAAATACCCAATTTCTTGTTAATTTTTATTTTTAATTGAATTTTATTGAATAATTGTGATTGATTAATTAATTAATTATGGACTATTTAAATAGGTTTGCATATGCTTGTTTTTTTGTATTCTGAAGAAGTCCCTGGACGAAAGCGGTGATTAAATTTTGTTACGCTATTTTGGTTTGCTTTGCGAGGAAAATAGTACGGACATTGACAGGTTTGAACAGTGTTTATGGTAATTTGGGAGAGTCAGCTAAGTAATGGGACATTGAAATGGCTTGGGGGCCCTGATCCATTACCCTGCATGGGGCCTCATTTGACCATGATCCAGCTCTGGTTGTCTGTACAGTGTGACTGCTATCAATAACTTGTGTTACTTTCTCATTGAGGTTAGTCAGATTCATCAGACAGGCTTTTCTTTTTACTAAACCAAATGCTTATGGATCTAGCCTAATGAGATGTTTAATGTTAATGTCAATCAAGTCTGTTACGTGTTCCCTGGCTTTACAAATGAGACTCATTAGGCTGATGGGCCTGTAGTTTCTGGGCTCAGTAGTAGGGCTAACTTTATGGAATGGAATCCCCAGTGTTGCACACCATACTTCTGGGACTGAGCTTGTAGCCAGGCTCAGGTTAAGTAGCTTACTTATAGGTTTTGCCAAGGCATGTTTGGTAATGTTTATCAAACAGCCGGGTTTGTTATGTTGTCCCATGGAGGAAGGGTTCTTAGTCTTGGACAGTAATTTCAGTGCATGTTCTTTAATAATGATGGGGAGTTGAAGGTTATAGGGCTTTGTATAGTCATCTCAGGGGTGAAATAATTTACACTAAATGCATTTGAAAGGATATTGACAATTTCCACTGAGCCCATGTAGGTTTTGTCATGTAGTATGAATTCTGTACATTGCTGAGTGTTGTTTCTTAGTTTTGTAACATAACTTCAGAAGGAGTTGTATGGGGCATTTATTTGGAAACCATTGAAGAAGGAGCACTTTGACTGGAAGTTGTACAAAGACAGCTTACAAGAAGGATAAGTGGAATATTAGAACTCCCACATCATGAGACTGCAGGAAGATTTGTATTCTGCTCACTTAAATGTAGACACTTAAGAATGGACTTTCATGCATAAGGCCGTGAAGGAAGACTACTTTTTAGAAAGTTTAGGATTAGATAATATGTGGCACAATATTAATCTGAGAGGAAAGCATTCATTTTTATCAGAAAATATCAACACCATTGGAAGAAAGATGAGATTTCATCCAGAACAGCAAGTAAATAGAATAGTTTAACTTTCTTAATAAAATAAGCTGCTTGCACTGATTCTTTTAAGTAACTATCAGACAGCTATATGGGGGAGAGGTCAAAATATGCAGGGTTACTTCTCCTTAGCCTGTAATGTTATTTGTTATGTTACATCATGCAATTATGCTACCTTTATTTATTTATTTATTCATTCATTTACTCATTTATTTATTTATTTATTCATTTATTCTTTGTTAACTGGACAAGTGATATGGTCCATGGAATTTTTTTCACCATGACCTGGGCCACAACGGTGAAGACAATAACAAGGAAGAAATACACTTAATAATAAAACAATACTGACATTAAAAGGAGTTGACAAAAATTGCATGTAAAATACATGGTCAAGGTGTGACAGTGTATAAGTTAAACTTTAAACAGCATTAAAAAACATGCCTACATTATTAATGTTTAAATAACACAAACATCATTATAAATGCATAATTGTATTTATAACAGCTCACAGCACTGAAAGATGTTACTATAGTGTAATGGAGTGAATGTTGGATAGCTGTACAAAAAAAGGGAGGGGAGAAATAATTATACTTACATACTCAGTTGTCTTAAGCCTATGTCAAATAGACTGAAAAAAAAATTTGGAATAGAACAATGTAATCAGCATTACAGTGGAACCTACAAACAAGTGTACCATTGCATTAGCCCGTGTCTCTGTAGTACAAACTAGTGTACCGTTGCGTTAGCCCATGTCTCTGTAGTACAAACTAGTGTACCGTTACGTTAGCCCGTGTCTCTGTAGTACAAACTAGTGTACCGTTGCATTAGTCCATGTCTCTGTAGTACAAACTAGTGTACCAGTGAGTTAGCCCGTGTCTCTGTAGTACAAACTAGTGTACCACTGCGTTAGCCCGTGTCTCTTTAGTACAAACTAGTGTACCGGTGAGTTAGCCCGTGTCTCTGTAGTACAAACTAGTGTACCATTGCATTAGCCCGTGTCTCTGTAGTACAAACTAGTGTACCGTTGAGTTAGCCCGTGTCTCTGTAGTACAAACTAGTGTACCATTGCGTTAGCCCATGTCTCTGTAGTACAAACTAGTGTACCGTTGAGTTAGCCCGTGTCTCTCTAGTACAAACTAGTGTACCGTTGCGTTAGCCCGTGTCTCTGTAGTACAAACTAGTGTACCGTTGCATTAGCCCGTGTCTCTGTAGTACAAACTAGTGTACCAGTGAGTTAGCTCGTGTCTCTGTAGTACAAACTAGTGTACCGCTGCGTTAGCCCGTGTCTCTGTAGTACAAACTAGTATACCGGTGAGTTAGCCCGTGTCTCTGTAGTACAAACTAGTGTACCAGTGAGTTAGCTCGTGTCTCTGTAGTACAAACTAGTGTACCGCTGCATTAGCCCGTGTCTCTGCGTCAACTCTGATGATGCCCTTAAGGTTAATGGAGAAAGCGCTAAGTTAGTTGTGTACTTTTTGCTGTTGTTTTATATTAAAGATGCCAGTTTATGCTGAACAGATGTGTGAAATTTGCTGCTATTTCCATTTGGGACGCCAGTGTACGCGGATTCCTGCTTGGTTTTATTTCAAGACTTTCGAATGTTTGGGAAAGCTGTTTCCCACATACTAAGTGTGAATGGGGGACCCTGTATAAGTGAGTACTCTCACCATTTCTAAGAGTATAGGATTAGTTTCTAAATTGCAGCCTGTTGATAAATGGTGAACAGCATTCATCATTTAATGTTTTGTAGATGAGTGTATTGAAGAATGAAGTAGCTCTAGCTGTAACAGGTAGCCAGTTGTTTGAAAGTAGCGCAGGGATGCTTATGCTTGTTAGTTAGGTGTATGAATCTAAGTATTTTATTTTCCGCTGGTTAAATGAGTTAAGTATTGTGTGCAGGGAGAAGTGCAGTTAAGGGGGGCAGTATTCCAGTCTGCATTTATATCAGTAGCTCGCCTAGCTTCATTGCTCAACTAGGTAAATATTTTGCATGAGACTTTAAGCTGAGTTAATACCTTCTTGACCTGAACCTGCGTGTTGCAGGGAATGATATGTTTTGGTCAACAATTAGGCCTATGTTCCTCTGTCGAGTAGTGACAGCAAGAGGGAGGCCAAGGGGTATGTAATATTGAAGTTAGGGGCGTTACTAAGTGTTCTAGAGGTGCCAAATACCATCACTGTGGGTTTTGTGTGTGTGTGTGTGTGTGTGTGTGTGTGTGTGTGTGTGTGTGTGTGTGTGTGTGTGTGTGTGTGTGTGTGTGTGTGTGTGTGTGTGTGTGTTGTGTATTGCTGAACAGATTATTGTTACAAAGCCAGTTACTTATAGCTTCAAAATCTTTCAGAAATTCACTGTTCAGAATACATGGCATTTGTTGGCCTTGGTCAGGACAAACTCATCTCGGTAGAGTTTAGAGTTATTCAGAGGCAAATCTCAAGTTAGATAATTTAATATGCTGTGAGAATAACAGATGGCCTTTGACTGAACCTTGTGGGATCCCACATTATGCACACAATCTGAGTAAAACTGTAAGATCCAATCACTCAGAAGTTCTGTTTTCAAGATAGTTATCAAGTCATTGTACCATTTCCATGGAGAAGCATGTTTTGACAATTTATGCAGCAATTTAACATGGTCAATAGTTCTGGAAGCCCTTTCAAAACATAAAAAGATAGCTCCTGCATCTTTACCTTGCTCAGTGCTTGTAAAGATTTGGTCTGTCAGTCAATATATAGCTGTCAGAGTGCTGAAGCTATCATGGAAACCTTGTTGCCTATTTGTGAGGATGCCATGTTTTAGTAGGTGCTCAAAAGTTTGATCATATACTATTTTTTTCAACTATTTTAGAAACTGGACAGAGTTTGGTGATTGGGTGAAAGTCATTTGCAGAGATGGGGGAAGGACATTTAGCCAGGGAATAAACATGGTGTGTTTAAAGCTATAAGGGATGATTTTTGTTGAAAATGACAGTTTGAAAATGTGTTAGAGGTTTACTGAGATTATGGCTAGCTAATTTTAGAATTTTTGGCTGCAAAGTATGAAACTCAGGGATTTAATCTGTGCCCAAGATTTTAAGGATGTTTTTATATCTATTTTTTGGTAACGGTATTGAAATAGAATCAGGTAAAATCGACAATTTATGAAGTGCTGACAATGGCTGGAAAGAAGATAAGTTAGGGATAAGTCATGTTAGTACCTGATGGGGGGAACTGCTGATATTCTGACTTAGGTGAAAAATTGTATCCTTGACAAGAGTAGTCATCCATCACCTTCTTTGTGACAAGTCAAACTAGAAGCTAGTTATTTTCTTTGAATTTACTGAAAAATGCATTGTATAATGAGTCAGTAACTTCAATTTTCTTCCAGTCCTCAAGTGACATTTCTCAGATATTCTTGTTAAGAAAGAAGCAGGGTGTGTAAAATAATCATAGTGATGCTTATTACACAAAATATATAATATATTGGCATCTGTGCACAGATTCCCTGCATCTTTCTCTCAGGCTATCTATAGGAACTAGTAATTACTTCGAGTATCATTCTCAAGATTCCCAAGTGGCATATCAGTCTTGTATGCACAGGCAGTTTGTAGGGCACAATGACCTAACCTTTTCTTCTCTGTTCCTTACACATACTGAATTGCTGTTATATATGAATATTGCTGATCCCAAATGTTATTGTGCTATAATAACAATATCAGAATGCAAATGCATCACAGTGTCTGCAATAAATCACTTGTATTGTACAGCCCAGTTGGCTCTGCAGCATAGACATTTTGGCCCTGACTACACATGAGATAGTCTGAGTTTTGTTAGCAGTCCAGGTAATGCAAGGGTTGGCCATAGAGGAGTAGGGGTACTTAACTGATGCTGGCCCACCCATACTATGCTATCAGACTGCTGCCACAAGTGCTCCACCTGGAGGAAGGCTTGGAATTGCAATGTTTACAGTGTGGAATGTGGGGAAACATGAGTTAGCCAAGGCATGCACAAGCACCTAGCTGGAAATCACAGGATAGCAGGTGTGCACTTGCATTTTGTGATTGCATCCCATTTCTGGCTTTAATTTCTGCAAATGCTTAAGTTTTTTTTTTTTTTTTATATACCTTGATGATAATGGACCCCAGGGCATAATTAAAATTCATGAAGCTTTGCTTCAGTCTTTAACATTTGATAAAAGTGCTCTTTTTGCAGGCCATAAGGGATTACTTTTATTAGTAGCGTATCTAAATATGTTTGAAGATTCTTTTTTTATTTACCCAGTTGTTCTTACTGCAATGTGAACTATCTGCATATCCTTATTCTACATGGAGTTGCTAGGAGCTAGAAAAAAAATTCCTGACCCCTGCTGGAAGATGGCCCCCCATTCCCTTACCCTTGCATCTAGCTCCCTGTGTCCCAGCATGTTGGGGATATGCAGGAACAAACAGATGTCTAAGGGGTCGGAGACATGATTGGCACAGTACAGATATGACTGGTACAGTGCAGGGGGTATGAGGTCCAAAAACTGTTTTAAAAAAATGAATTAATGAAATATATCACAGTACACAACTGCTTGAAATTTAATGTGTCACACAGTGTCAGTTACTTAAGCAGCACTTTCCTGACAATTTATCTGTACAGAAGACATTGTGATGTTCACACTACTGATACACAAGCAGGACATTCATGCATGCTACTTATAAATGGGGTCAGAAATGAGCTGTTAGTAAGACTGGCTTGTAAGAGATGGGGTGAGTATTTATTTTTTATTTATTTTACATTTGTTAACCGGGAGAGTCCGACTGGATACATGTCCATTTTCAGCGGAGGCCCGGGGAGAAAAGCTCCAGGTACATAACAGACATATGAACATTGTTAATGCAAAAAAGGAAGATAGTTGAGTTCTAAATACAATATAAAGATACATCACATCTTGGGAAAAAAAATAACAGCAGCGTATAAAAAAAAAACATAGGTCAGTCACGCCTTGTTAAAAAGCGGTTAAGGATAGTGAGGTAAGAGAAGGGTAAATGATAGTGGTTAATCAGGTTTGGAACAGGGACATTGCCAGAGAGTATTGAGATGGGGTTTAAGCTTTTTTTGAATTGTAGGAGTGAAGGTTCTGAGGTGAGCATGGTCGGTAGGGAGTTCCACATTTTACCTACAAAGTTTGAGAATAGAGAATCCCCAGCAGAATTATTGGCTTTGGTAGTTTAAGCTAAGATCTTATTGGAGGAGCGTAAAGATTGCAGGTTAATATAGGGGTGAATGATGTTTTTCAGAGCTGGTGTTTTCTCTGGGTGATACAGTATCTGGTGAGCCATTTTGAGTTGGTTGAAATGGAGTTGGCTGGAAAACTCTAACCACCCTAGTTGCTTCAAGTTAGTGCAGTGGTGCGTTCTAAAGGTGGAATTTGTGGCAAATCTAGCTATGTGATTGTAACAAGAAGCAAGTTTGTTAAGGGTTGTCTTGATTAGGTTTGTAAAGAGGGGGGAGGCATAGAAAAGAGTTGATAGTAGGTGTGTGCTGGCAATTGTAATTTTAGCATGAGGAGTGAGAAAGTGTTTTACTTTATAGAGAGAGCCAAGCTTTTTATTGGCGGTTTTGATGGTTAGATTGAAATGGGTGTCAAATTTAAGGGAGTTATCAGTGGTAACACCTAATAGCTTTGTGTGAGCTTCTGGTGATATAGTGATTCCATTGGAGGATGTAATAGAGAAGGTGGGGGGAAGAGTCTTGTTAGTGGGTGAGAAAGTAAGTAGTTTTGTTTTGTTGGGGTTGAGAACTAGTTGACTTGAGAACCATTTTTCTATTAGGTTGAAGGTGTCTTGGGTTGAAGCAGTGAGGTCTGCCAGGTTGGAGGCAGTGCTGATGATAGTCGAATCATCTGCATATTGAATGCATGTGGCATGGGGGGTGGTTGTGGGCAGGTCATTAACAAAGATGGTGAAGAGAAGAGGGCCAAGAATAGATCCTTGGGGAACTCCAAGTGTAACAGGTAGGCATGTGGATAATTTGTCCTGCCATAGAATAGCCTGTTGCCTATTGGACAGGTAGGATTGGAACCATTTCAGCGTGGAATTGCTGAGTGATAGTTTTTGTAATGTATGGAGGAGTTGAATGTGGTTCACCATATCAAAGGCCTTGGAGAGGTCTAAGAAAAGAGCAGATGATAGTTTCTTATTGTTTCTGAAGTTATTGATGGTATTAGAAAAGGATAGTAGGGCTGATGTGGTACTGTGATTTGGCCTGAAGCCATGTTGGGAGTTGGCTAGAATTTTATTTTTGGTGAGGTGTTCCATCAGTTGTTTGTGGACACACTTTTCCATAATTTTGGCCAGGGTGAGAGTATAGCTATAGGTCTGTAGTTGGTTAGCTCTAGTGAGCTACCACCTTTATGGAGAGGAATAATGTGGGACATTTTCCATATGGAGGGGATGAAGGCTTCTGACAAGGTACGGTTTATGATTATGGAGACGGATAGGAAATGGCCTCAGCTGCTTTTGCAGAAACTCAGCTGGGAGAAGGTCAGCTGCTAGCTTAGTGGGTTTTAGTTTTTAAGAAGAGATGTTTTAAAGGATATGGGTACTGGATCGAAGGTAAATAGATGATCTGATGTAGTTGTAGTATTCTGCTGGCATGGATAGTGGAGTGGGCTGGTTGTTTGTTTGAATTGTTTGGCCAGGGATTGTATAGTTTCTGTGAAGAAACTATTGAATGTGTTAGCAATGTTTACAGGGCACTGTTGTTTGCAAGTTGTTGGAGTGGGGGTGGATGCCTGGCCTGGGTGCAGGAGCTTGTTTAAGCCTGCCCAGAATTTTTGTGGATTATTAAGGTGTTTGTGTTGGAGGTGGAAGAAGAAGTTTTTTTTTATCATTTAAGATCATTCTTTTAGTTTCATTTCTAAGTTGCCGGAAGGTTTGGTGGGAGTGTGGGTCTTTAGAGGTATGCCATGTGACCCACATCTTGTTTCTAGATAGGATTTTGGATTTTGTTTCCTTAGAGAGCCATGGTGCGGTTTTGGTTTTAGTTCTAATGGACCGTATTGGAGCATGGGAATCTAGAATCTTGAGGAAGGTGGTGTTGAAGTAGATAACTGCCTCTTCAAGAGGAAGAGACTTGAGTATTGTCCAGTTGTGGGTTTTAAGTTCAGTTTGAAAAATGGAGGCGTTGAATTTATTATTGTTCCTGATTTTTTTATGGTTGTAAGAAGGGGGGTGATTTTCTTGAATTTGATAACATAGGTGAGTAAGTGATCACTCATGTCCTCTGGGTGAGTACCTGCTGAGTACCGGTCAGGATCTTTATTAGTAAGGATCCAGTCCAGGATGCTGTCTTTGTTTTGGGGTTTACCTAGTCTGGTAGGAGTGGATATGAGCTGAGAAAAGCCATGTAGATTTATGCTGCTAGATGGGGAGCTAGACAAGAAGGAATTCTAATCGATGTTGAAGTCACCTAACACTATGGATTCCTGGGGGTGAGTTTGAGTTAACCAGTGGAGAAAGTCCTCTAAGGTTTTGTTATTATTGTTGCCTGGGGGGATGTAAATACATGTTATATTTATGCTTTTATGTTTGTTTGGTTGAAGTTTTACAAGTAGAATTTCGGCATTGTTTGTTAGGAGGGGTTGTGGAAAGGCAAGGGAGATTTGTAATGTATTTTTGTAGAGTATTGCTACACCGCCACCTTTACGAGTTATTCAGTCTGCTCTTAGTATATCATACCCTGGTGGGATTATCTGTGTGTCTTTCATACTTGGTTTAAGCCAGGTTTCTGTGAGACATAGTAGGTCTGGGGAACAAGTAGCTAAAAGGGCATGTAGGTTGTGAATCTTATTGTTTACACTTCTGATGTTTAGATGACAGGTCAGAAGAGAGTTAAAGGGTCTAGAGTTTAGATTGAGAAGTGGAGGGAGGATAGGGTGGAATTAGAATTGAGTGGAGGGAAGGGCCAGGGTTGGGGTGGATATCACCATCTGTGGCTAGTCTGTGATTCAGAGTGGTAATGAATTTGAGGGCTTTGAGTAGAAGTTTGTAGTAATGTTTATCATTTGGCCTAATATTGGTAGGTTTGATAATTACATAGCATTAGAGTTCTAACAAGGAGGGTGAGTAGGGAGTTGAGTCATGGCCTCTGTTGTTAATTATGGGGGAGGGGTTGGTTTGGTAGCCTGGGTGGTGAAAGCCTATGTAAGACCAGGTTTCATATAGGGTAGCTAGGTAAGGGACAAGTAGGAGGGGAAAAAGAGTTAGTATGATAAGCTTCCTGGGTGGTGTCATATTCCGTTTGATCTTAGAGGACGGTAGTGAGGTACAGGAAGTTAGTGGACAGTAGGGGGAGTAGTTTGAGGTTATAAAAGTACGAGTACTGGGGGCGGGTGGGAATAGGGGGCAGGGCGGGGAACGGAGCAGTATGTTATGAACAGCTGTCCTTACCAAAAAGATGGAAAGATGGAGGCTTGTGGAGTGAATATATAGATATATATATATATATATATATATATATATATATAGATATATATATATATATATATATATATATATATATATAGTGCCCATGAAAGCAGTACAAATTTATCTCCACATTTCTTCTTCAAAAGATTGGCTTCCTCCTGGGCTAAATTCAGAAATATCAAAATGGGACTGTTTTCTTTATTTGGTGAGACAACAATCCCCAATGCGTGAAATTCACCCTCAAGACAACAAACTCAGTAAGCGACATCATCCCATCAGAGTGCTAATTGGTAGAAGTTACAGAACTGTAATAAGATGAGACAAATAGCACTGCTGTGGTGATCCATCGAAGAAGGAAAATGCTATTAGATGAAATGAGGAAAACAAACAAAAAAAAAAAAACAAGTTGGGTAAAACACGAACAACATGGCCTAATTCTTGCAGCTACCATTGCTGTCTGCTACATGCCTAATATTAAATGCATTTAATATTATACTGATATTTATTTCTTTAATATTGCCAAAGTAGAATTCAGTTATATGACCTGAAGAACACTAATTCTACGAACATACAGATAATTATATCCTGCAAGCACTTTAGGGCTGGGATAATCTACAAACTGGCATATATAATAAAAGATGTGATCCCATTATAAATACAGTCTTAAGATTATCTGGTGTTGTAGGCCTGGATGCATAGTCAGAAGAATCCAGGTGTTACAATTAAGTTTTACCTTTTATCAGATTTGTGTTTGTTTGTTTGCTAATTTTTGTTGCTTTCTATACACTGCAGTTTTTGCAGGCATGGACTAGGAAGGTAATGAATAAAGAAATTACTTCATGTGCTCAGTAGCGGAGTGATACACAAAAAACAATAACATTTTCCCTAGATTTATAAAGGGATTGATGCCCCATTCATAACCATATGCATATATTAATGACTAAAATTATTCTTTACAATCAAATTATTTTTAAAAAAGTATTTGTAAAGTGAGGGGGTTGTCAGACCTTGACCACTCAGTTACAAGGTATTATGGAAAAATTGGTGAGGTAGTAACATTCCTTTCAAGACAAAATACTGTAAAAATTATAAAACAAATTAAAACACTGAAATACTGTTGCACAAACAATTACTTCCATCAGAATATCAACACACCAACATTTTTTGAAAATAAATTATAGATCTAAAAGCCAATAAAATTCCCTATAGCCAGCTACATGGCACTGAACTGGGAATTCTTCAGTCTTCCCCAAGTAGCAGAAGGGATATATATTAGGTCTGGGGGGATCAGGAGGGATTCCCCACATTGAAAATCAAAGATAGGCCAATGGTCTGTACAATAGAGGCCAGAAAGTTTATTAAAATATATTCCAAAATGCATTTTTCACCCAAACGCTATTGTATATGGCTTAGAATAAAAAAAAAAAACATTTAATCCTGTTTGATCTTTTGCACTCATGGGTATTTTTTTTTTTTTTTTTTTGCATGTTGGGTGTGGTGATAAGAAGTGAACTTTTACTGCAGCCATATTTACAACCAGTTTATCAGCTTAGCTTAAATCAGTTTTTATCAAAGCACTTTATCAGAAATTACTATACAAAACAGATAACATTCAAGAAAACAAATGTCAAACAAAAGTTAGGAAAGAGCAACTAAACTATGTATTAAATAAAAAAATTCAGGGAATTGATGAACCAAAGCCTGCTAAATTATTAATTTGACTGATAATATACAACTATTAAGATACAACTATTCAGATAATAATAGTAATAAACCTTACATTAAGATAATGAGAGTAATAAGCAAAATTAAATATACATTTACATCAAAGTTAAAACAAAGTCAACAAATTCAATATCTCAAAACCTGATGAATCATCATTTCAACATCTGAAATAAAAAGCTGCCTGCAAAGTGTAGCATATTATATAGTACAGAGTAGTTTTCAAAATCAAAGTGTAAAGAAAGTGTTGTAATCCAGGGAAGTGACAATAAAAGGGAGAGTAGAAAATGTCTGCAGGCCATCAGACAGCCCAGTTGTCAAACCTTCTAGTCATATTAACAAGCATTAAGACAGAAGTTTAACACCACAGGCAACAACGCACAGTATAAAGAGTCATGTCCAAAGGGCATCCAGGCAAACTCAACACATTCAGTTGGATATATTTTTCTTGTGTAGCATCTCTCATGAACCTGATGAGTCATATACCCCAGAATATATTGAACTGTCTAAACAAATACCTACAAGCATTTGCTTAGATAGAAAACTACTCCTATAAAAACGGTCCTGGATGGTTGTAAAGTACAACAGCTAAAATGATGGGCACAATTTAAGGGGTACTGGCCAACACTTAGGGTAAATGTTTTTACAGTGTTAGATAAGTAGTAGGCACAACAGTATGAAGTCTAAGTACAAAACAGAAATGTCTGGGTTCAATCCTGTAACAAGTGTCTACTACATCAAGTAGCTGATTACTGTCCCATTATGTGGATGCATGCATTTAGTGTTCAGTGGGCTATATTGGTAGTTTAGGTACAACAACAAACTGTTTATGATCTGAAAAACTGAAGTCCTTGGTTCTTTCATGTTTCTATTCAGAGGTCATAGCTAAGTATTAGACTAGTTGCCCTTGCAGGCCATTTTAAGCCTAGCCAGTTTTCCTCAAAGGTGAGAATCAAACCTTGTACCTTGCGTCTGTGCTGTAAACATCTTAATCATTATTAAATCTTTAAATATTAACAATGATCTACTTGAATCAAAGTAAATACAAATATAAATACAAAAACAAGTGCCATCATTCTGTTAATAAATGGCAACAAATATGTGTTGATTTGAGTCACATATGCAACATGCAGCTAATGTAATTTTCCACAGCTGCTATTTAATCTCAGAAACAGAAAATTCTTAAAGGCATTTTATCACTATACCAGCATCCACACAATATTTACACTGCTTCCACATGTTCAAGAACACTTTCTCTTTCACAGAACAGAAAACAATTATTTTAGTTGGAGTATAGTCTCATTACTGGTACCAGCTGACCTAATGATTAAGATCTTCACTTCCCATGCACAAGGTATAAGGTTCAATCCTGACCTCCATCCAATGTTTGTTTGGAGTTTGCATGTTCTTCCTGTCTGTCTTTTGGTCTCTTCCCACCTCCAAAAAACATGCTGAGTGCTTTCATCTCAAACTCACCAAAAAATGGAGCTGTGGGCAGCAGCACAGACTCTACATGGTGCCCTATAGGGGAAAGAGTTGTATAGACCAAACACTTTGGGTATCAATTCTGGTGCTCAGTATCTTCAAGATAGGAGAATAATGGAACACAGACTGCATGCCATGGCAGGGCTAGCCACTCAATGGAGTAAAATATGGCTCTAGATGACTTGGTCATGTTGACTAATGTCGCCAAATGGACATGGGTATTTGCCAGTGATAAGTGGGTTGAGGACCCGGCCTACTCCAACCTAGGCCAGGGACACATGCTAACGGTTGGAAGGATGTATGTGCCCCTATTGGCAATTGTGTGCCTACCATAAAGTCCATCAGCCCTATAAGCTCAATAAGCTACTGGCCAGCTGGTATCTGGTTGCCCAGTTTGGGTTACTTGAGATAGCTCTGTTGAGTGAAAGCCAGACATAAAGGCAACCAATCTGCAATCATGAACTAAGAATTGGTATACTCGATGTAGGTTTAATGACAGGATAGAGTTTTGAAATGGTTGCTATGAAAGGAAGGAAGAGGCTAGACATCCTATGTATCCAGGAGACAAGATGGAAGGGCAGTGGAAAAAAGCCACTTGACTTGGGGTCTAGATAAACAGGACAACATGAATTGGCATTGGTGGTGAGTGACTTGAATGCACATATCGGTGCAAGCAGAAGTGGATATGATGACTGCCAGGGTCCACATGGGTGCAGCAACAGAAATAAAGAAGGAGAGGCCATTCTAGACTTCTGTCTGGAAATGGCTTGATAGCATCCAATACATGGTTCAGAAAGAGATCACATACAAGAGCAATTAAACCTATATGTCACCCAGTGAATAGCCAACTGACTCACAAACAGGACCCAAGGAGTTAGACTTGGGCAGTCCCCCTCTACAAAAAGGCCAGCCACAAGTGGAGTCCCTCAGGGATCAGTCTCTGGAACGCTCCTTTTTGGCATTTACTTCTCAGAAGTCAAGGCTAATCTCAGTGGTCTCTGGTTGGCTGACTAAATTTGCAGATGACTGCAAATTAGGAGCTGTCATTGAATCTCACACTGACACAAATGTTCTCCAGGAGGGGCTGACACAGACAAATAACTGGTGTCAGAGCCATGGACTAAAACTAAATGCCAAGAAATGCATAATACTATCCTTTGGGAAGTCATCCACCCCTGGTAACTATCATATTGACAACACCCCCCTTAGAGTTGACCCAGTAGTCTGGGACTTAGGGACACACATGCATGGTAATCTAGCCTTTTATCATCATGTGTCTACAGTGGTGAGGAAATCATTCTGTGTTGCGCAACTTATAAACAAAGGTATGGCATCTAAATCCAAGGAAGTCATTGTTCCACTGTATTCAGCATTCATCAGACCTATCATTGAGTACAATGCACCCTTTGGTATGTACCTAACCATGCATATCCAACAACTGGAACATCCACAGAGGTTCCTCACTAAAAGAATACAGGGCATACGTAATATGCCCTATGCAGACCCCCTCAAGGCTCTATCCCTGTATTCTGTCTCCTACACACTTTTGAGGAGAGATCTATGCCTGGCATACAGGGCATTGTCAAACCCCACTCTGATGGACCTTCTGCATATCCACAAAACAAACAGTACCAGAATTACCCATTCTAAAGACTTAAACCTTGCCTGTGATATAAATACGACCTGCTGGAGAGATAGGTATGTATCCCAGAGACTACCCCGTCTATAGAACAGGCTCCCCATCCATGTGAAGCAGAGTTCCTCCCTTACCCAATTCAAGTGCAACTTGGACAATTGGATGGGAAACTGGAAATTCAGCCCTGCTTTGGCACCTATGTCTCTAATGCAAACAGGTAACTTGTAAATGGTTCATCTCCCAGGCCCATGCTTATACTTATCAAGGGTATCAGAACTTGTCAGAGATTTAAAATGCATGGCTAGGCTTAAAAAGCCCCTTGTGGTCATTAGCGTAGTAAACACCTATGAACCTATGAACATGCATCTCAGGTAGACTTCCTCCTAGTATGGTAGAATATGGGATATTAGCAGTTGAAATTCAGATCAGGATGCAGCACAACTGTCCCGATGTTTGCAGTGAGACAGATAGTTGAGAAGAAACTAGAGATGAGGAAAGAGTCCAACTGGGCATCCTAGACTTGGAGAAAGCATATGACAAGGTCCCAAGAAAGCTGATTTGGGAAGTCCTGTGCTGGTTTAAAGTCCCAGAAAGATTGGTAGAATTAGTGCAAGCTTTGTACAAGGATTCAATGACTCAAGTACAAATAGTGTTCGGTCTCACAGATGAATTCCCAGTGGGAGTGGGTGCGCATCAGGGTTCAGCTCTGAGCCCACTATTGTTCAAACTGGTGATGGACTACATTAGCAAACAGGTCAGAGGGACAGATCAACACAGTTGCTGTATGCAGACAATGTGGCATTACAGGGAGACTCTGAGCAAGAACTTCAGTAAAGAATGGGGGAATGGAATGCACAACTGAAGGCACATGGAGTGAAACTGAGTACAGATAAGACAGTTGTAATGGCAGGAAATAAGAGAAATTAGAAGAAGCTGAAAATTGAGATAGAAGGGAAACCAGTGGGACAGGTTAACAGCTTCAAGTATTTGGGAGGGGTGGTTGAGGAGAAGGGAAGTATGAATGAGGAGGTCAAAGCTAGAATCTGCGGAGCTGCAGCCAACTGGCATAGTATCAAGTGTAGTGTATGACAGAAGAATGCCAAAGAAGCTGAAAAGTAAGATGTACAAAAGAGTTGTGTGACCAGTACTATTGTACGGTTTGAGTATTTGTATTTATGCCAAGGTTTACATGATCATTACTATTCTTCATTACATTAAGACTTATCTAACATTAATGAGTACTATAAGTATAACATATATATATATTTTTTAAAAAATTATGTCCAAAAAATTTTTTTAATATGTAATAATACTACTAGTATCATTTTCTATTTTGACACATAGCATGTTAATTTGAGAACATCACCATGTATATTTAATGAGATATGTATCAGCTTACTCATATTCAGACAAGTCCTTGTTGGGGGGAAAAAAACATATTTTATCAAATATTTTTATCAAACATTTTTTATCAACATTTTTTATCAAACATTTTTTATAAACATATCATATATAACATTCTTTATGCAATTTATATGTAATTTTTTAATGTAATTTTTAAAGTAACTTTTGAAAAAATTTTCTTACAGAAATACCCACATATAGTAATTCATCAATGTATTTATTTATTAATTCATCTAATTATTAATTCACCGTCATCATATTTAAATTAAATTATATGTATAATATTTATTTTATCTATATTTAATATCCATAACTTTATGTATTAACTTTATTACCTTACAGATAATGATATTCATTTTATATCCACAGCACTTTTGTTTTTGGCACAATTAATAATATTCTCATTAGGCTTCAATTTGCGCTGGCAAATATTTTATGATTCTATTGTATGATTATATTTCATGATTCAACATTCAGTTTTCAGTTTATCATGTTCTTACAAATATATTACAAGTATTTATCATTTACAATTTGTAGGACATTAACTATATATTTTTTATTGAAGCAAGACTTTATATGCTTGTTCATTTGGTGCAGAGTACTATTCACAAGAAGTGCCGCAAACTACAAACTTTGATGTGCATTGTTTGATAGGTTTTTACAATATGTTATGGAAAAAATGTCCAAAAGGCAGATTGCAAATTTTGGCTGAACATATTTAATTATTATAAGTATATATCAGATGAATGTATTCTCGTATTGGCAGGTTATGCCTTACAGGAAGTGATGTAACACATTTTTAAAATGCTAGTAAGCAAAAAAAAGTTTTAAATTGAGTCGTTTTTGGCATATTCTGTTAGTTCTGATGAAGACCACGTAAATGGTTGAAAGCGCTTAACTGAGTTTTTAGTTCTGTCTTGCACTGTCCTGTTTGATGTTTTGGGGCTCCGTTTCAGTGCGCTGCATTTGAATGGATCCTGTTGTGTATTCATGTTGTCGTTGATCGTATGCACTTGGTATTCGTGTAATAAACTGTGAGTTCCTTCATTTTCGCATTGGTTGCAGTACTATTGTACGGTACAGAAACCTGGACAGGAAAGGCAGAGCAGTTTGAGAAAGTTAGAGGTGATGGAGATGAAGTGCCTGAAACAGGTAGTAGGATGCACACTGTTGGACAGCTGAAGAAATGAGAGCATAAAAGCAGAAGTCAAAGTAGCTCCAGCTGCAGAAAAGGTCAAAGAGAACAGATTACTGTATTTTGGGCACATGCAGAAAAGCAGAAAGCAATCTCTTGGAAAAGACTTGGGGCAGACAGAAAGAAAGCAAGAGGAAAGAATGGCATCCAGCAAAGAGGTGGATGGATTTTGTGGCAGACAACATACAACAGTCAGGCAAGACTGTCGAAGAAGACATGAGAGTGGCATTGAATAGAAAGAGAAGGTGACAGTTGACATGACATCCCAACCCCATGGGAAAAAGAGTGGTTGATGTTGATGATGATTGTACCACTCCTTAATGACTGCTTTCCCAGTGCCCCATCAGCCTTAGCCAATTGAATGGATATGCGAGAATTCATGGTTTTCTGTTGGAGCTTTATCTCCAACACTCCCTGTGTAGACAGAGTAGTGACCCTTTTCTGCTCTCATTTAATCATAAGTAACTCTTAGACTTCAAAACCTGAAGTTATAATTTCTGAAATATGAAACTCTTTTCATTATTCCCAGTCAAATAGGATTCCATGAAACAACCACTGTTCAGATGAAAACATAATGTTTTACAGCCTTGCTTTTCTACTGTACTTTGTATTAGCCATTGTCATTGTGTCTAGCATTTATTTAGCCATGATCTGTATCAACAGATGTTTGGATGACCCGTATGTACAGCTATACGTCAAAGTGTTGTGCTGACCTACCTAAATAGGTAATGCAGAGCAACAAATGACAAATGTAGCCTGTGCTCTCGAGTAATGTTATCTAGGAGGCAAAGTTCCATAACAAACCGCGTTCTGCAGCAGTGTCTTAAAGCTGAGCTACACATGTCCTCATAAAGTGTAACAATGCAAGCAGAGCAATAATAAAGAACGATGACTTCAGAGGTGTTACTAAACTTAAAATCGATTCAAAATAAGTCTCTGTTGAGGAACTGACGGGTGGAAATACATTATATATAGACTTATGTAAAAAAATAAAAATAAAAATAAAAAAAACTATATAAATGGGCCATAAAGTGATTACTTGGAATAAATAATATTTCCTCAGCTGGTACAGAAATGCAAGAGTGGAAACAATAACTTCTGCTTTCATTTTTAGTGATGAGTTCAGGATGACCAACTGCATGAATAATTAGACCGTTTTTATTTTGTAGCGTACATCATGTGTATTTTCTGACAAGGGACTTTCTGCATGTACTAGGAACAAGAGTTCAGAAATATTTGAAGAGAGAGAGGCAGATAGACAGAGTTTCACAAAGTGCAGATAATTCACTGTAATCATAAAGTAGAACTGATTATAAATAAATAAGTCCTTTAGTTCATAGTGAGTCATTAAGAGTGCCAAGGGTGCCACACCACAAACTGTTAATCACTGAGCTACTGATTTGAATGAGATAGGAAGTCCTGCTGAATGGATTTTGATCTGCAATGATCTGTGACATTCATTATTAGAATTATTTGAATTATGTTTCATGCTTATTTTGCTATGCAGTAAGCTAGTAATATACATGAAGAAATGCAAGGTATTATTTATTTAATATCAGTCTTTCTGATGTATAATGCTTGAATTAATTTAAGCTCTATCTGGGAGATTCATAAAAAACTCCAAAGCTTGCATTAAGGGCTACATTAAAAAAGGTCAGGTTTTCACAATGTGCAGATTTGCGATTCAGAGACATGTTAGCTAGAATGATTAAAGACCTAATTTCTAGCTAATTTGCATGTCTATGAATCACTGTTAATGACCATGAGTGCAGATCATCATTTTCCTGCTCTACTTAACAGTGGCAGCTGCATTGTGTAAGCAGAGGCACCCCACCAGTCATTCTCTTACACACAAATATGCAGTAACACACACACACACACACACACACACACACACACACACACACACACACACACACACACACACACCACGTAGCCCAAACCTGTCCCTAAGTTAGAATATCAACAATGTCTCCTTTCCCCCTGACCTGGTAATTCGCTGATGATTACAGTCAGATCTTAATGTCAGACATTCGAGTTTCACACTTCATATCCTTCAGTAAATGCATGCTAGTGCAAAAGTTATTATCCTAGTGACTTTCTACATTTGTAGGAGGTGTTGATCTTCTTCTTTCGGCTTTTCCCGGTTAGGGGTCGCCACAGCAGAACTCCGGTCCTCTAATCATTGGCAGTGGATTTTTTACAGGTGCCGAGGTGCCAGCTCAATGCCCAGCCTCCAAAAAGCACGCCCATTCTACACATGTCTTTTGAACTCCACTCGACCGCGGGGAGGACATGCAGACTCCACACGGAAGGCACTCCAGCCGAGAATCGAACGGGAGAACCTCTTGCTGTGAGGCAACAATGCTACCTCTGCACCACCACGGCGTAGGAGACTACTTAAAATCCCTTCATGATTTTACCCCATCATTAATTTTGGCTTTTGTCCTGATGTCTTGCACTATGAGGTTGAGAGGTATGCTAAACATTCCCTGTCCTCCCCCTCATAAGTCATGAACTGTTGCAGTCATTGCTAAATGCCTGAGATCCTCAAGTCAGTGTTAAACAAAATGTTGCATTAACTTATCAGTTAGTGCAGTGGGGTAATATTGGTGTTTTGTGTGCCAAGGGTGCAGGGTTCAAATGTTTTGCCTCCTTTGTACTGATATTTTTAACATGATGTCTCTAGCGTTTACTGGTGGTGCACATGACTAATATTCTCTGTGGGACGTGGAAGGATTCAGGGTTGTAAGACTTTTACTGCTTTCTAAGGCACACTCTTATCTCTAATGTCTAGTGGTTCCCTGGACTGTGTTTTTTTAAATACATACCTTTAAGGCACACAATATAGAGTATCTCTGGTGTCTAGCATTGCCCCCTGACCCATGTATTCCAAGTTCTCCCTTGCGTCTATTTGTTCCCCCATCTCTGTTATGATTATGTGCAGTTAAGGTATGAGATGTAAAAGAGTTTTCCCTGGTGTCTAGTGCCCCAACCACATTGCATTTATGTGCCTTTTGGGCATGTTATGCAGAGTAATCCTTGGTGATTAGTGTTCCTCAAACCCTGTGTGTCATTTAGGCATGTAGCCAAAAAAAGTATCACAGGTGGCTGTGGTTTCCTGACCCAATGTTGCAGGCTCTGCAAATTTCCATAGGGGTGTGTGGATGTACAACAGCCACACATGCACTCCCTCACATTCGCTCATGCACACATACCCCTAACACTACCTTAACACTAAACTCCCCTATACTTAACCTTTTCCGCAATGGATGAACATTGCCAAACATGGGTGGCGGTTGCAGGAGAGAGCATATGGCTAATTAGCATGTGCCTCTCTCCTAGACTGCCTCATTAGCATGCAGCATAGCTGTGGAGACAGCTCACAGTTATGCTACGTGTCCTTATGTAAAAGATTTGAAAAAGCCACCACAAGATGCATACCTCATGTGTATCTCATGATAACGTTTATGAATTTGGCTCTATTGGCTGAAAAAGCTTTCCTTGACAATATCACAAGGTGAAACTATCTCAGCTTAAAAGAATATTAAAATGAATACAGATGTTGTGAGGCACATTTTATGTTTGATGATTAACTGGAAAACCATGGATTCTTCAATCCCCTGCTTCATGTGTGGATAGGGAGTATTAGTGCATTTTATTTAGTTTACTGATAAAACTTTGTAAACTGGACTGTCCATTTTCAGTCTTGAGCTAATTAAACAAATTGATCCAGGCCTGCTGACTGATGGACAACTCATCAACCAAACAGCTCAGTGAATTAATTAAATCAATGACTCCGTCATCATGAGGGGTATCTAATGCATGCAGACAGCTGGCCCATTGTAAAAAGAAAAACCCAACATAGCAAAAGCCCGCAACAGTGGGGTATTTTTGAGGCTGCAGGAGCACAAACTGACAAACACATGAGGGTTTTGTCAGTTTGCACCCCTACAATTCAGAATACAACTTTATTTTAGGGACCTAGCTTTTTTACATACAGCAGTTACTGTACTACCTGCCTGCATCAAAGATCTGTTGTTGAGGTGATTGGTGATGCAAAGGAATATTGCACTGGCTTTTGATAATTTGCTTATTCTTTAAGTGTTAGAACAAAGCCACATAAGAGAATAGCAATGTTGCAGCCAGTAGAAAGAGTGTCAGCTGCAAGTGGTGGTGGTGAACACAAGAAGGGGATATTCTAGATTATACTGTGGCCTGTGTCATTCAGCCAGTAGTGCCTGAGTTTCTCTAGGACAACATTTCTTATAAGTCTTTAGAAATGAGACCCAAGTGATGAACAAACTAGAGCAAAACAAACTCTTCATTTCAATATGTAGTATCTTCCAGTATTGCAAAGACACTTTTACTCACAACAGAGATCTATGTACTCATAATTAACTTCTTTCAATAAAAACACCTACATATCTCATCAAATTGTTAGCAAAACGTATAATTCACATACATATTCCTCTATAATGTGTTTTAAAACACTTCTAGTCAGCAGTGAAAGAAGTGGAGAATGCAATTTTAACAATTTATGCACTAAAACTGTACCTGTCTTTAATACACTCTCATGTGCTTCTATGAAGTCACAAGGCATAGCTAAGAAAGATGGTCAAAGAACTGCCTACATCTGTCAATGGAACCCAGGAAAGTATCTGGGAGAGAACATGGCCTTACTGATAAGAAGCTGCTGTTTGCATTTTTGGTTTTGGGATTGCATCTTTTTGCATATGCTTGTTAATCTGAGGAAGATAATTCAGCCACCTTTTAATGGACTGAATGAGCTCTGCCATTTCTGTGTTGGGGAAGCTCTCTGTATACCTGTTCAGTTCATGCAAACTGATTAATTACAATTCCTCTTTATGATTAAAAATGACTGTCTGCTGCTGTCTTTACAGGGCCTTCATGTGTGTCTGCTATTGAACTTTATTCAGCAGTTAATATTGCTCACCTCCCTTTATGGCAAAATGTATTTTTACTCTGTACTTGTTAGTAAAATGGGATTTTTTTTTTTTTTTTTAGTTTGCATTAATCTACAAAATAAATGGGGCAGGAACTGGAAAACATTAAAACATTAAATAGAATAGTGTCTATGGTATAACAGTAGTAATTAATGCTGGGATATGGTCTGAGCAGTATTTATCCACTTCTGATTTTTTGTTGGACCACTATGCCTTCCCCCCTTATGCTCTAACTCCAGCTGTCTTCGATGAATACTGCACAATCCACATGCCAACAATAACCCACGCCTGGGTGTGGGTAATGTTGGATTTACCCACGGTTGGTGTGGTTTGGTCATGAGGGTGAAGCCCGATTGGCCAGAAGCGAGAAGCCAGAAGTGGGTTATTGGTATTATACAATGACATTATTTAAGAAAAAAAAACTTTTCTTAAATAATGGCATTGTATAATGCCTCCTTGCTACCCTTCCGCAGCTGCCTGGTATTCTGCAGCAGTTCTTATGTACTGCACTATGCGTATGCTTACGCAGTACATCAGAGCTGTGGGTGGAAGCAATGGAGAAAGCAAGATCTCCGTTGCTTTTTACAGAGTGACTCACTATGTTAAAGGAGTTTAACATAACGAGACAGCTTTAAAAAAAGCAACGGAGAAAGGAAGATCTCTGTTACTTTTTTTAAAGCTGTCTCGCTATGTTAAACTCCTTTAACATAGCGAGACAGTTTCTAAAAAGCAACGGAGATCTTGCGTTCTCCTTTGCTGTAAAAAAAAAAAGACTTATACTAATGGAAAAAGTTCGGTCGACTGGACCTTTTTCCACTAGTATAAGTCTTTGATTTACAATGTGCACGCTGACCAATCAGCATGCACGTTTTGAAATATTAATGGGGGGTCATTATATAATTCTTAATAATACATAATATCCAATAGCAGCTCTAAAATAGGCAATCTGATTGGCCAAGCTGAGCCTTTCTATTGTGACAACTGCCACGAGGAAAAAGATGATTTTAGTCAAACATGGGAAACATACTCAAACATGCCTTCATTACAATATCAAGTGGCAAATCATTAAAAACAGAATGAATGAATGAATGAGTAAAGCAACTAAACTGCAGGACAGACAAAGTACACCTTACAACATATTATACTTATCCATAAATGTAATGCAAACTACAGTAAAACCTATCACAGACTCTACAATGAGCAAATGCACAGTGACTGTAATAAAACTGTGCCGGTGTACTAACTATGCATTTTAGTTGCCTGTGCTCATTCAAAATATGCAAGAGATACTCTCCTTCATTCTAGTAGTTCAGATAAGAAAAACAGAAACTGAATAGAATGGTTTTGGAAGACTGCTGAGATCATTACTACCATTAAAATGGATTTATTGTTAGTGGTACCCTTTCATTGCAAAAATTTATATAAGGTGATTTGCAACTGAGGGCTTGTAACTCTGAGATACTTCTCTTTGCGTTTCTGTCAAATTAAAACCTGCTTTCCATGACTGTTATTTAATGTCTTTTATATCAACAGGTTAAACTGAAGCAATTTTGTTTTTCCAACATGAAGTTCAAATCCCAGGACAAACGTGTCCTTCTGGATGGCTTAGGTGAAGACCACCCTTTACAAAGGTTTAAGTAGATATATCTGCTATCACTTATGGAAAGGCTGACAACTGTGCAGAAATAACAAAGAAACACAATTTTATGAAGGAATATACTAGGTTACAGTTAAAAAAATGATGTAAATAATTTAATATTCTTGGATTTGGACAATACTGAGAAACTTATCTGAGAGACTAATCCCTTTGTGGTAGCCCATGAGATAAATCTCTACTTTGTAGGTAAGAATTCACTTTAATGAGTCTTATGGCTTCTTTATGGATTGTTCAGACTTGGCTAAAACAGGAATCGCTGCTACGTATTTAAAATTCTATGCATGAAGAGTCTTGAGGCAGGGTTATAACATTTGCCCTTTTCTTGGGTCAGTAAAGATGGCTGATGTAAAAGTAAGGCCAAGGAGAGGAAGTGGTCTACTTTGTCTACAGAGGGAACCACAGCTGTCTTGGTCAGAAATGAGCTATTAGAAACTGTCTCTATGTTGTTTTTGCTTTGAGTAGTAAATACTTTTTGGATTAGAAGGGATGGAGGAAAGGGATGATTTGAATCCATGGGAATAAGAAAGCATCTATTCTCCAAGTCTGATGAGAAAGAAAGGAGTAAAACGTTTGGAGCTAGTTAGTGCGATGTCCAGCAAACAGCAAAACTTTGGCATGCTGAACATTCATGCAATATCATTCAAGGTCTTCAGCAACACTCTAGCATGCTGAATATTCATGCAATAACGTTCAAGGTCTGCAGCAACACATTGGCATGCTGAATATTCATGCAATAACATTCAAGGTCTGCAGCAACACTATGGCATGCTGAATATTCATGCAATATCGTTAAAGGTCTGCAGGAACATTCTGACATGCTGAATATTCGTGCAATATTGTTCAAGGTCTGCAGCAATACTCTGGCATGCTGAATATTCATGCAATATCGTTCAATGTCTGCAGCAACACTGTGGCATGCTGAATATTCATGTCTGCAGCAACACGGTGAATATTCATGCAATATCGTTCAAGGTCTGCAGCAACACTTTGGCATGCTGAATAGTCATGCAATATCATTCAAGGTCTGCAGCAAAACTCTGGAATGCTGATTATTCATGCAATATCATTCAAGGTCTGCAGCAACACTGCCATGCTGGATATTCATGCAATATCATTCAAGGTCTGCAGCAACACTCTGGCATGCTGAACATTCATGCAATATCGTTCAAGGTCTGCAGCAACATTCTGGCATGCTGAACATTCATGCAATATCGTTCAAGGTCTGCAGCAACACTCTGGCATGCTGAACATTCATGCAATATCGTTCAATGCCTGCAGCAGCACTCTGGCATGCTGAACATTCATGCAATATCATTCAATGCCTGCAGCAGTACTCTGGCATGCTGAACATTCATGCAATATCGTTCAATGCCTGCAGCAGCACTCTGGCATTCTGAACATTCATGCAATATCATTCAAGGTGTGCAGCAACACTCTGGCATGTTGAATATTCATGCAATATCATTCAAGGTCTGCAGCAACACTCTAGCATGCTGAACATTCATGCAATATCGTTCAAGGTCTGCAGCAACACTTTGGCATGCAGAACATTCATGCAATATTGTTCAAGGTCTGCAGATTCAGTTTCTATTTGTATGTTGAGTCACTTGCTTTTGCTGTGAATCTGTGGAAGGCACACTGCAGTACGATTATGATTGTGCTGAATTCCCCAAAGCAGAAAAAAACCTTCTGTTTGCATAGTTTGGAAGGTCTGACTCTCCCTTGTTTGTTGATGTTCCACGTTGCAGTAGAGTTGTCTCTACTGGTTTGCAGCTGACCTGGAATGATGTCATTTTATAAACCAATCTCACTTCTATGAAGTGCTCTCATTTCGTTCAGGATGATAAAAAGTTACCTTCTGACCTTTTTTTTATACCAGTTTCCTTGTGTCTAACAGTTGTTAAAGTGGACTTTCCAGATTTAATCTAAAGAATCTGTTGTCAGTTGTTGATTTTGCTTCCTAAGATGTGCAGCCATGGTAAATAAACACCTGGCAAATAGGCACTGTCTATAGCCAAAATGGCAGAGTTGAAAACCAAAAATTATGATGAGCTCTCTGAAACAGGAGATGCTTCCTACTGGATGGTCTTATTGGAATGAACAGGTAATCATCCTCCATGTCCAGTGTTTCCAGAAGGGATACTTCTTTTAAGGTAGTAGAATCTCCAACATTTCCATCCTGGATTTATTTGCTTGTACAAAAGTGTTCAGATCTGACAAATCTAATACTAGTATCAATGTTGTGTCCTTTCTGGTGACCAGAAATAGTCTGCAATAGATGTCTTGGTCTATTTGCATGGGTGGTAGCTGCTATACTGCCTGTCTGAGTAAGATCTGATCCATCTGCTGTAACGCATGTGTTACCCTGGTGTTATAGAGTATGAAAAATATTATAGATTTGAGTTTTTTGTAGAAATTATGTTGGGTATTCTTGATACATTATTTGTAAAACCCACCTGTCTGGAAGTAAGAGGGTGCTAAAATCTTCCTTCCACAGTTAAAGGGAGAGAGGAAGGGGAAGAATTACCACGTGGTTATTTTGATGATTTGCGCTGATATTCCCATGTCATTTCAGAACTTAAGATAGCCAGGCATTTATCCACTCTAATGGAATCTATGAAAATCTAACACTTTGCTAATGTAGGTATATGACAATATTGAAAATGTTATGTATGTACATGACAATATTGTTATGTTTTATTTCATAATCTTATGTCTGTTTCGATTGTTATCCAGTATGGCATGTATTCTTTGTATGAATGTATGATGCTCTATAAACTTGAAGAGCTTTTTCCCAGGCCACCACTGAAAAGGGTTTTTTGCCTGGAGAGACTTTCATGCTCAACAAATGGACATAAATAATAAGTAAATACATTTATATTGATTCTGGACATGATGCTAGAAAGTGTACATTTTTGATAAAAAAACATTTTATTAGAGGGAGTAATTCCTTTAAAACTGAGGGGGGTAAGGAAATTTCTGAAGCATGAGGTGGTCTGTCTTATCCTGCTTTTCTAAGCTGTAATTATATCAGTGAATGGCTAAAGAAAGTAAATATGTATTTAATGGGCATTTAAGAGCCACCCCAACATGGCTAACATAAAAATAGCAGCTTGGTATGAAAACATTTGTTGCAAAGTAATTATGAGCTCATAAAGTTAGGGCCCTGGAAATGTAAACTTTCTTTCTCAATTCTTAGTCAAAGGGTAAAGGAGCAAACAGAACAGATTTCTTAGAATATAAATAGGTATACAGAGATACAGTAAACAGACCTGCATTTTTGGTTGTTATAGAGAGCCTCCATCTGATTTGGAATTGTATATAGTCTGTCTGCCTCCTTTGGTGCTTGGGGTCCTATGTAAGGGTGCATGCTCTTAGGCTTCATTCCATCAGTAATATAACCTTATTTCCATACAACATTTTCTGAGAGAAACAATATTACAAGGGGATATTTAAATAATTATCTGGTGCAATTTATAATTTCTGAAAGTTTATCATTCTCTGAGAACCATTTGAGTGGTGGGATGTAGCCTTGGGTCTGAGACAACAAATCCTGATGGCTCAGTTTGCATTAGATAAAAGGACTCATATTCTTCTGTGGAAAATGAAAAGAGGCACTTTTTACATTTTCTTCATAAACCTTCGATGGTACCAAGGAAGGTTCATATCTTTCAATCTAAAATTCAGACAAACTGGTCTGGAGGAGAGACCGACGCAGATCATTGTTGTGTTACTGTCTCTAGGCAATATTAATGTAGTCTCTGACCAAAAATGTATAATCAAAAGGGAAAGTAGATATTATCAGAGTTCTGGTGGAATTTAATCCTCTGTAGCTGGAGATACATTAGGTGTATCGACCAATATGCAGTCAGTATTAGCCATCTCCTTAACTCCCATTGTCAATTTGGCTGCCTCAAATGCTGGTAATGATGAATATGCTTATTTAAGTCTTAATATTTGATGAACCAAGGTCAGTAATTGCATGTAATACCTGTCCTAAAGATTTAGCTAAAAACATTATTTTCTTATTGAAATCTGAAGTGGAAAAAGCCCTGATTTTGTTCACTCTCCTCTGACATTCCTTTCCTATCTTCCTTTCTAGCACTGCTTTCCATTTCCTCTCATTTCCCTAAATTATTATGCTTAGAACTCCCATTTTCTTATTTCTTTCTCTAATAACCTCAAGCAGTTTTAATAAAGTATGACGATAAAATGTTAAATGACTCAACAATTAACTTACTTCAAAACAACAGACCAACGATAAATAACAGACGTTATGGTGATGAGAAGAATTTGCCTCCACTAGTAATTCTTTTCAAGTATTTTATTAGAAACATGAGCACTTTCTTTCATAAAAACTAACCATAAACTTCATTAGAAAACAGTTTTTAAATAAATCTATGTTTAAATAACCCTCAAAAACATCACATGACTATTCAATTCTGACGTCAGTTAGTCAACTCCTCTCTAACTCTTAAAGACATAAGGACTTGAATAAAAATGTAAACAAGCTTCATCCATCTTATGTCCTACCCTAAAAATACAGTAAGTTAAACAAAGAAAATATAATGTACTAAAACCAACAGAAAACAAGTTTTAAATGTATTCAAATAGTTAAAATATTTCATTCAACACCAGTGGACTGAAACCTATATACTCAAAGCTTTAATCTTCAGGAAACAATTAATTGCACAAAATTCATTCAGGCCCAATCAGTTATATGCATTCAGTGCACCTTCCAGATCAATTTCCTCTTCTCTAAATGCAGTGACCAAGGGCCACCCTTCTATCATTCCCAAGCTGGTCAATAATCATATATTTGAAATGGTGTCCAGGATTAACGTGTATATGTTTAGCTAAGGTGTTCTTAAATTTTTGCTCTTAATGCTATATTTATGCTCATAAAAATGTTCTTCAAATTTACGTTCCATTTTTCACATGTAAAAACGTCTGCATAGCTGACATAAGGCTAAATACACCACCTCTCTAGTATCTCAGTTATACCTGCCCCTTAGTTTAAACTCAGATCCTCTAACTGAAAATGAACCTCCTGTATTGATAAGTTTGCAATTTGGGCAGGACCAGCATTTCATCATTAATGGTGATCTCAGACGTTCCTTAGCTCCAAAATTTTCCGAAATGTTCTTAAACTTAGCATCCCTTCAGTACACCACCATCGGTTTCTCCCCAATCTTATCCCTAATATGTATGTCCTCATCCATGATTACAACGTTCTTATTTAAAATCCATCTCAAAGTCTTATAATCATTACTAAAAGTAGTTATAAAACAAGTGGAGAAACCACTGCTAATGGGTTCATGTGTTAAATTCATTTTTTTCTGATGACTCACTAGTTGATATCTCATATTTGACTGACCTACAATTTAAAACAGGTTTAAAATGCCCCAATATCCTTTTATTGTGTACTTCCTCAACCAACTCTTCCAGCAGGTGTATTGGGTAACCCCTCTTAAAGAACATTCCTACAAGGTTTTGGCACTCATCTAAAAAATGGTCTTCCAAAGAGACCATTCTTGTCGCTCGAACAAGCTACCCCTTAACTACTGACTTCTTTTGATGGTAAGGGTAGAGCTTGTAAAATGTAAAATATGTGTTAGAATAGATATTCTCCCTATAGATTCTAGAAATATACCTGTTGTTTTCCCTGTCCTTCTTCAGTAAAACATCCAGATATGAAATCTTATCTTTATTAACTTTATTTATAAAGGTCAAGAAATCAATAGTGTTAATAATAAACCATATAAATGAATCAACATTTTCTACTTTGTCCTTCCACATGATAAAAATATCATCCAAATAACATATATAAATATGAAAATAATTATTCACAGCTGGATTATTCAAAATAAATTTATGCTCCCATTAGGCCATTACAATATTTGCAAAAATGGCTCCACAGGGGAACCCTAGCCTCCCACACTTTTTTGCAAAAAATAATTACCATCAAAATAAATGAAGTTATTACTAAGAATGCTATCCAACAGGTCCTCATAGAGGTTAATTTCATCTTGTGGTAACCCCTTTTCAAACAAATTTTCTGTCACCCACTATATTCCTAAAGATTGAGGTATGACAGTGTATAAATGTTTGACATCAATTGGCATAAACACATATTCTGACCTATATTCTAGATTAATAATTTCTAAAACACTCCAAGAGTCTTTAAACATTTGCTTCTCATCTTCTAAAAGACCTTTCAATTTACTGTCCACATATTTGGCACAAGAGTACGTTCTGGAATTTCTTCCATCCACAATAGGCCACATAGGAGGACTGTTGATGTCCTTGTGGATCTTATTAATCCCAGAAATAATAGGTGTTACTGGTACCGTCATATGCAAAAAAATATATGTGTCCAAATCAATCCTCTGGTCAATAAACATGTCATTAATATGAGAATTAATCAACCTATAAGCTCCATTGATTTAATTTTTAGATACTGGTTCATAAACATCAGACTGCAAAATATTATACATCCTATTTTATATTTATGTAGGTCCATAATTACTAATCCACCCCCCCTTGTCTGGCTTCATAACTTTTATGTTTTGTTGTTTCAGTTAGTTAAAACAGAATGTTCTTGCTTACTTAAATTAGAATTCACATTAGTAACTAAATCACTACTTAACATTTCTCTAATGTCCATTTCACATACTTTTTCACAGAGAAGAAGGACTGGATGGAGGGGTGGATTAAAAGTACTGGAAATTCCAAATTCTCGGATGGCAAGAGTAGCCCCATCCATAATTAAACTGAGGTTCAGTTTTCTTAAAAACAGTTTTAAATCAAGCAAGGCTGTAGCCAAATCCACCAAAAAAGATATAACAAAAGTCACACCTTTTGCAAGCTTATCCACTGCCCCTACATCTATTGGTGTTTCCAAAAAATTGTGTATACTAAAATCACCTTCCTGACAGTTAATTGTTAATAACAACACATGTACTCCGACCCATCTCCAAAGGGTGTGCAGTTATCATTTCAAGGTTCATTATGCCGGTTAATTCATCCATTTGCTGAAGTTCAGGTATATAAGTTGATTCTTCCATTTGTTGAAGTTCAAATATGTTTAGTGGACTTGTTGCCATTGGTTCTGCCATCTTACTTTATGGAATATGTTATTACCTTTTAGAAGGCAGTCTTTGAGGTTTTCTCATACTTCATTGGTCCCAGTTGACACAAGGAGAAGCAACCAGCATCAGGACAAAAATGTGGTTGCGGTAATATGTAAGTACCGAATTTAATGTTAGAAAGAGGTAAAAGAAGGGAATGAAACAGGGCTGGAACTTTTCACAGGAGGTGCGAAGGTTGGTTGTATTGGAAGAGGATGATTGGTAGGATGGAGAAAGGAGTAATTTGCAACAGAGCCAAATGAACATTTCAGAGGGGGGATGGGGGATTTGTTCATAGCTGAACTCCATTTGGAGGGAATGAGTTACAGGTTTAGGTATATAAAGAAAACAATTACCAGGCAATGAGAGTGAATTATAAGTAGGAAAGAAAGATGAAGGTAAAGGAAAACAGTGAAACACATACTTCACAAAACCAGTGTGCCATGCAATCACAGGATATAGGCTGAACCAACACAAAACTAAAATGTTAATTAATAATAAAAGAAGACACAACAGGAAGGATGAGAAGATTGATAAAATGTTGGCAAATGAAGTAATGTATTTTGGAATTCATCTTAAAGAAACAGCAGATGACACTATGAAGAGAATGTATGAAGAGATATATGGTAAAGTGAAGGAGCAAACTGAGTAATGGACAGTTTTGGGTTTGGAAACAGATTAGAAAGTACAGGCTCTACAGATATATATTATGCCACAATTTATATACCCAGGACAGGCATTATGAGAACCACCAGACATGTTTTTTTTGGGCTTCATATGGGAAGGTGGGAAACCTAGAGTAGCATTGGACAGAATAACAGAGACAACAGAGATAGGAGGCCTAGGAGTGCTGTATTTGAAAGAAAGCCTGAAGGCATTATTGATAGTGAGTATCATAAGGAGGGTAGATATTCATTATCCTGCTGACTAGAAAGCGATGTTAGTGCAAAAAGAAAGAAAGTAAAGAGAGGGGAGAGAAATAATGGAGATGTTGTTAGAAGTTCTATTGACAGAGGTGAGTTTACAGAGGACGAGACAAGTCCAAAAAGGGAGATTAAATGAAGATATAGAAAACACAATAGAGTACAGATGGAATAAGAAACAGAATGATGTGGAGTATTGATCTAAAATACATACTGGAGAGAAACTGAAGACTTGGAAAGAATTAAAGAAAGAGTTTCCTCTAAAGAGGACATTAGAATGTGAATATATGTAAATTATATACAAAGGTATAGCATCTAAGTCTAAGAAACCAGGCATATCCAACAATTGGAATGCCCACACAGGTTCCTCACTAAAACAATACAGGGTATATGTAAATGTCCTATGCAGACCGCCTCAAGGCCCTATCCTTGTATTCTGTCTCCTACAGGCTTTTGAGGGGAGAGCTATGCCTGGCATTGTCAGACCCCACTCTGATGGACCTGCATATCCACAAAACAAACAGCACAAGAATTACCCATTCTAAAGACTTAAACCTTGCCTGTGATATAAATAGGACCTGCTGAAGAGACAGGTGTGTATCCCAGAGACTATCCCGTCTATGGAACAGGCTCCCCATCCATGTGAAGCAGAGTTTGTTCCTAACCCAATTCAAGTGGAACTTGAACAATTGGATGGGAACAGGAAATTCATCCCTGGTTTGGCACCTATGTCTCTAATGGACACAGGCAACCTATAAATGGTTCATCTCCCATGCCCATGCTTACACTTATCAAGGTTATCAGAGCTTGTCAGAGATTTGGGATGCATGGCTAGGCTAAAGAAGGCCCTTGTGGTCGTTAGCCTAGTAAACACCTATGAACCTATGAGAAAGCATTGGTATGACATAGAGAAAAGATGGGGAGATATAACCTCAGCTCTTGGAGTGCTACAGGAAATTGAGAATAGAAGGATGAAGAGAATGGAAATGAGAGGATTAGTGAAAATAGGAAGGAAGTGGTTACATAGAAGGAAGACACAAGTGAGCCTTAAAATGAAAGAGGGCTGGGAAAAGGAGTTAGGTAAAAGTATAACAGGTGAGGAATGGGCAGAAAGAATTCAGTTATCGAGATATGTGACAAAAGCATTTAAGGTTAGGATTTTTGCCTGTACGTACCTGTGTAAATATTTCCATAATGTGTTAAGATTAGTTAAAATGCTCCTAATGGTGGATGGTCGATGTTAGCGATACGAATTGGGAGTTGGGGTCGTGGGTGCATATATTTTGGGAGGCTAAGAAAATTCCAGACAGAATAAGGCAACTATTAAAGAAAAGAGGCTGTACAGAAAATACCTTAATGAAAAAAGTGTTTCTTTTGGACTATGGAAATGGTGTGTTGAATACAAATAGGGAAGAAGGTAGCAATGCTAAAATGTAAAAAGGCAGATGCCCCAAGATAGAAGGAAATAGAAAAATGTATGAAGAATTTAAGGTACTTATGTATTATCACAACCACATTTTCCGACGTGCTGGACTTTCTTCTTTTTTACTCAAACAATGACAAGGAAGTGTAATCAGGAAGGGTAGACTGTAAAAAACTCTTCTGGGATGTTGGTGGTGGCTTTTTAAAATGAGTAAGGGTTCAAATTTGAGGATTTGTGGCTAGCGTGCTTGAAAGACATCAAGCATTGAATTCAGTGAGCGATCGCAGTGGCTGTCTGTATATACGTACGTTGGCCTGAAAGGAGTGAGGGCAGTCATAGCGTACGATGTTAGAAACACACACACACACTCACACTTCCAATGAATTAGCTGCTTTTGAGCACACTAGCCACAAATCCTATCATGTGCAAACCCTTACTAGTTTTACAAACCCACCACCAAGATCGTGTTTTAACAGTCTACCCTTCCCGATTACTTTTTTAAGAAGTTAGACTGGGTACTGCTTTGCTTTTCTTTCCTGATGCTTTCCATTCTCAGGGCAAAGGCTGAGAACGTGGAACGCATTTTAAGTGGAACGCTGGACTTTCTTAACTGACATCTTGAGATCCTGTCAGTAAATGGGGAACCTATTTTACAAACCTTATTTTTTCAGCCATTGAAGTGAAAAACCATCCTAAAAACAATAACACATTAAAGAAAACACGTCTTTGAGGTTTTCTCATACTTCATTGGTCCCAGTTGACACAAGCAGAAGCAACCAGCATCAGGGCGAAAATGTGGTTGCGATAATACGTAAGTACTGAATTTAATGTTAGAAAGAGGTAAAAGAAGGGAATGAAACAGGGCTGGAACTTTTCACAGGAGATGCGAAGGTTGGTTGTATTGGAAGAGGATGATTGGTAGGACAGAGAAAGGAGTAATTTGCAACAGAGCCAAATGAACATTTCAGAGGGGGGATGGGGGATTTGTTCATAGCTGAACTCCATTTGGAGGGAATGAGTTGCAGGTTTAGTTATATAAAGAAAACAATTACCAGGCAATGAGAGTGAATTATAAGTAGGAAAAAAAGATGAGGGTAAAGGAAAACAGTGAAACACATACTTCACAAAACCAGTGTGCCATGTAATCACAGCCCTTAAGGTAAACTAACATACCCAACATACTAGTAATAGGTGACTCTATAGTCAGGCACACTGACGTCCCACTCACTACGCTGAATAAGGAGAAGATTACTGTTAGTTGCCTGTCGGGTGCGAGGATCCACCACATAACACAAGCACTCAGGTCACCCCAGAACAAGTACAAATATGACTCTGTCATTGTCCATGTTGGTGTGAATGACCTGAGTCGTACCTCCCTGGACTACATGAAAAAAGACATGGAAGAGCTCTCTGATCACATAGCCCAGGCCGGTATAACCCTGACCCTGAGTAGCATCCTGCCCTCATCAAGAATGATACCACGGTATAAAGAAAAAAATCTCAATTTCAACAATTGGCTAAGTTTCTGTTGTCATTCAAAGGGGATCCAGTATCTGTCCACCTAGGATGACATGCTCGACAAGCCACACTGCTTCACTAGAGATGGCTTGCACCTGTCACCCTAAGGCTTTCGAATACTTGCCAAGGCTCTTGCCACCCCCATAGTGCCTTTTTTAGGCAAGGCTCAAAAGACAAACCCACCACTGTAAATAGCACAAGTAACAAAAAACTGAGGGTAATGCTACTCAATGCCAGAAGTCTGAACATCAAAATGCACACACTCAAAGCACTCCTCAGTCTGGAGAAAATCGATATATGTGCAGTAACAAAAACCTAGTTTAAGGCTCCATTGAGCACCCCAGCACTACCAAGCTACAACTCATACCATACATTTTGGCCACAGAACCCAAACTGAAATACAGAAGGCAGGGGCGTATCCATATTCATCAAGGATACCCACACCTCCAGGTTAGTGGCACAGCACGATGCTTCAGAGATCATCCACGTGCAACTAACAATGGGCAAAACTGCAATTCAAATTGTAGCTTGTTACAGATCACCCACCATGTCCCAGGACCCCCATTCTGTGTTTCTGGAAACACTGAGAAACATAAAGGTCCTACCAAACACCCTAATATTGGGTGATTTCAATTACCCAAACATTATCTGGGAGAACTACTCAAGTACTAACTCCCTTGTCCAACTTTTCCTAGAATTTATAAACTCAAATGCCCTGCTTCATCTGGTCAACACTCCCACCAGAGGTGACAACATATTGGACCTGGTCATCACCAACATGGGCGACCGGTGTTCCACACCAGGGGTCAACCCCTCGCTGGTTAGATCTGACCATAAACAAATCACTTTGGATATCCATATTCTGCCCCCACCCCCGGACAAGAAAGCCACCATGAAAAATTTTTCAAAAGCAAACTTCACGTTACTTAAGACCGAGGTGGAAAGTTTCAAAGCCCCCATGCTGAAGGATAACACTGTCCAAGCTGCAAAATCCTTTACTAATGTATTCTATGGGCAGCTACAAAAATGCATGGAGCGTGCCATCCCAAGCAAAACCAAGACTCACTCCTCCAAGAAAAGGAAACCAGTCTGGTGGACTCCTGCCATAAACAAGCTATACAATAGAAGGAGGAAACTAGTACAGAAAAGAGTAAAATCCCAAGAAGGGAAGACAACACTGATCAGTATCAGCAAGAAACTACGATCTCCCATAAAATCATCCAAGGTGAGCTTTGAAAGAAAAATTTCCAAGGACTCCAAAGATAACCACAAGGCATTCTTTAGCTATGTCAAGAATCTAAGTGGCAATGCTCAGATCTGCTCAGAGTTAGTGCGGAATGGCACAAAATTCACTGAACCGACTGATATCACCAACATCTTGGCAGACAGGTTCAGCGCAAACATCACCCCCCCTCTCACCCCCAAAAGGGCCCATAACCATACTAGAAGAATGCAGAGCCCCTGAAATCACAGACAGGTTAAAACAGCCCTCTCCAAAGCCAAAAACACAGCATCAATGGGACCGGGTGGTGTCCCAGGCTGTGTCCTACATGAGCTCAAAAACAAACTAACCCCTCACCTAAACACACTGTTCAAACTCAGCCTCTCCATAGGCTACATACCCATAGAGTGGCACACAGCAATGGTTATTCCGCTCCACAAAGGTGGAGCCACAACAAACCCTGGGAACTATTGCCCTATAAACCTGACTAGCTTGGTCTGCAAGGCTATGGAGCGCATCCTCATGGAACTCATTAAAAGAGACATTGGAAACCTCCAAACACCAGACCCTACCCAGTTTGGCTTTGTTAAGGGCAGATCATGCCTCCTAAACCTGGTGGTCTACCAAGGCTATAGATGAGGGAAAGGTGGTACACACAGCCTACCTAGACCTCGCTAAGGCCTTCGACACCATTCCCCATTCTGGTATTATAGACAAGCTTACCAGCCTGAACATAAACCCCTACATCACAAGATGGGTTGCCAACTGGCTCACAGACAGAACCCACATGGTGAGAGTTGCAGAAGCTAGGTCCGTCTCTAAACCGGTTACAAGTGGTGTTCCCCAGGGCTCAGTCCTAGGACCACTCCTGTTTGGCATATACTTCTCAGAGGTACAGGCAAGCACAGGAGGACTATGGCTGACCAATTTCACGGACGACTGCAAACTAGGGGCTATAATTGACTCTCCGGCTGACACAGACATCCTCTAAAAGTGTCTCATTGAGAAGGATACCTAGTGTCAAAATCATGGCCTCAAGCTAAATGCCAAGAAGTGCATAGTCATCCCCTTTGGAAAAAACAAAGTACCCACAAACTACCACATAGGTGGTAGTCTCCTAAATACAGAAAACGTAATAAGGGATCTGGCGACCCAAGTAGATAGTAATCTCACCTTTGATAATCACATTGCCAAAGTGGTTAGAACATCCTTCTATGTAGCCCACCTAATCACAAAAGGGTTCGCATCCAGATCAAAAGAGGTCATTGTGATCCTCTACTCATCACTCATCAGACCCATCTTAGAGCACAACATCCCATTTGGGTGTACCTTACAAGACACCTGCAACAGCTGGAAAGACCACAGAAGTACCTCACCAAGAGGATCAAACAGATACCCTATGCAGCTCGACTGAAGAAACTCCAGTTGTACTCGGTTGCATACCGCATACTCAGAGGTGATCTCTGCCTGACATACAAGGCCATGTCCAACCCAGAATTGATGGACATGCTCCACCTAAAGAAAACCTTATTCCCTCAAGCCACATGCTCTAGGGATCTAAACCTCACCACAACAATAAATAGGACGTGTTGGAGGGATAGATTTCTGTCCCAGAGACCTCCCATGCTTTGGAACAAGATCCCAATCTACTTTAGGTAGAGCTCCTCGCTAACACTCTTCAAAAGAAACCTTGACGAGTAGATGGGAAACAGAAAGTTTACCTCGGGGATCACTTCAGTGGCTCTGCTGGACAGAGGCACAGGGAACTAATCTAAGAGGGTGACGAAAGCCAACACATTCTGGCTAGGCTTATAAATGCCTTCGGGCAGATATTCTAGTACCCACCTATGAACCTATGAGACCCCTTCAGAACCATTCAGTAAAATAGTGCTTGCAAACATCCAATAAAAACAAGTTGAACATACACACACCCCGAAATTACACCAATCAGTTGTGTTGAAATAAGTAAAACAACGAGGAAGATCAGGAAACATCTGAAGTAGAAATATGGATATGGGAAAGAAAAAGAGATTTAATATGGTGTAATATTTTTGCAAAGGAGAAAGCAAAGCTAATCAATACAAAAAGAGCAGCACTAAAGATATGTGAAAAGAAATACAGGCAAAGGAATCCAGACATGGGAAACTTAACAATACAAAAAATAAGAGGACAAAGAGGAAAAGTAGAAAAGATTAGTAACTGAGAAGTTAAAGAAATAGAAACTGAGGTCATGGAGTACCTGTGAAGTGAAGGATTCAGTGTAGAAAAGATAAATCAGAAAGCACCACAGCATGATAGTGCAATGGACATCCAAATTAAGGAGAAACCACTGATACGGGAAGCAACTGGTCAGTTGCCATATGAAGATATTTTGGAGCCTTCCACAGGAAAACAGTATAAATGTTCACTTGAAGCTGGACAGCAAAGGGAAGGAACAGGAAACTTGGGCAACTCTGATGTGGTCAGTGTTGAGGAGTGATAGGCCAGTGAATTCCCATATGATAGAAAAATGAATGATGCAGGATGAAATTGAAGAGAATGTGCCACAAGAAGATGCTACAGAACTTTCTATAGAATGCCCACAGTAAATGGAGAACAAAAAAGTGTGCCTTCAGTTTAAAAGAAAATGAGCTAAGAGAAGAGTTACTTAATTTAATATAAATAGATAGACATATTAAGATCAATGAAAGAAATAGACCACAGAATGAACACAGCAATTAGGACTGTCCATAGAAATCTATACGATATAACAGAAGTAAACAGGATATAGTACTGTGCAGTTAAATTAATAACAGATAAAATTCTACCATAAGAACACAGGTTAGGTAGTAGGGGAAAGGAAGGGGATAAATCAAATACCATCATGGAAGTATCTAACAGAGAAAACTATAAAGCAATTAAGACAAGAAGTGGCACTGTTAGGAGAGTATAGAAGAGGGAACAGGTCAACAAAAATACTCAGAAAGATAGATGTGATAAAAGCAATGTGCAGAATTATAATGGATCAGGATTTATCACCCACTATCACATATAATAAACTAAAAATATCAGCACAGGCAGAAAAACTTTGAAGATACCATTAAGCATCCCTGTGACTAGCACTTGCTCTAATACCTGCTGGAAAGTACTAGGAGGTCTTAAACTGATACAAGCACTCAACTCTCCTTGTTAATAAGGAGAAATTAATTGTAGGCACTAAACAGCCTATAATTGCAAAGTACCTTGCTAAGGCAAGGGAAAACAGCTCCTGTACTTTACAAAATAAAGCACAAAACCAGGCATGTCCAAGGGTCAGCTTCCAGTGATTTCTCCTGTCCACCTGGTGAATCTGGACATACTGGGGAAATGCAGCAATTACCTCATGTACACAGACGACTCTCTCCTCCTACCACCCAACACTACATACTGTGAGAGATGCACTTACATAGCCAAACTGGAAGCAAAGCTCTCTCCATCCAAGACTGTGCTAGACAGTCAAGAGGAGAAGGTTAACACCCGCACTACACCTCAAGCAACACATAGCCCTTCTAAACCCTCACCAACAACACCCACACACAGGAACATTAAATCCACATATGCGGATGCCCTTAACTGTAACCTGCCCAAACAACAAGGACCTCCGAAGCTGAAATGCAAACAAACACCAATCACAACCAAAGTGTCACATAGCTCACAACACCAGTGTGCCACCCAGCAACAGCCCCTAAGGCAAGACAACGTACCTAACACTTTAGTCATAGGTGACTCTCTAGTCAGGCACACTGATGTCCCATTCACCAGGCTGAACAAGGAGAAAATTACAGTCAGCTGCCTGTCAGGTGCCAGGATCTGCCACATAACGCATGCACTCAAGTCACTCCACAACAAGTACAAATATGACTCTGTCATTGTTCATGTTGGAGTGAATGACTTGAGCTGTACCTCCCTGGACTACATGAAAAGAGACATGGAAGAGCTCTCAGATCTTTGGCCCAGGCAGGTATGACCCTAGCCCCGAGTAGCATCCTGCCTTCACTCAGAATGATACCACAATATAAGAACAAAATGATTGACTTCAACAATTGGCTAAGCTTCTGGTGTCATTCAAAGAGGTTCCAGTATCTGTCTGCCTGGGACGACATGATCGACAGACCAAGATGCTTTGCCAGAGATGATCTGCACCTGTCACCCCTGGGATTCAGGTTACTGGCTAAGGCTCTTGCCACCCCTATAGTGCCTTTTTTAGGCAAAGTTCAAAGGACAAAACCACCACCGTAACAGGTACAAGCATGCAAATTCTGAAGGTAATGTTACGCAGTGCGAGAAGTATAAACCTCAAAATACACTCTCTCGAGGCACTCCTAAAAATGGAGAACATCGATATCTGTGCAGTAACTGAGACCTGATTCAAGGCTCCAGAGAGTACCCCTGCAATACCAGGCTACAACTCTGACCACACTTTTCGGCCACCAAACCAGGACCGAAACACTAAAGGTGGAGGAGTGTCCATATTCACCAAGGGTATTCACACCACCAGGCTAGTTGCTCAACACAATGCATCTGAAATTCTCCAGGTGCAACTAACATTAGGTAAGACTGCAATCCAAATTGTAGTCTGCTACAGATCCCCCACCATGACCCAAGATTTTCACTACACCTTTCTAAACATACTGGAAAATATTAAGATACAACCAAACACCCTAATACTGGGTGATTTCAACTACCCTGCCATTAACTGAGAAAACTACTCGTGTACCAACACCTTTGCCCAATGGTTCTTGGAATTCAGAAATTCCAACGCCATGGATCAACTAATCCATAGTCCCACCAGGGGCTCCAATATCCTAGACCTGGTCATTACCAATATGGGAAATCGATGCTCCACACCTATGGTCACCCCCTCGTTGGTCAGGTCTGACCATAAGCTAGTCACCCTTAACATCCGCATCCCACCCCCACCCCCAGTAAGGAAACCTCCATAAAAAACTTCTCCAAGGCCAACTTTTTGCTACTCAAGTCAGAAGTGACAAACTTCATGACGCCCATGCAGACGGGAACTGAAAGTTCGACTGCTGAATTTTACACTAAGGCACTGTATGAGCACATCCACTCATGCATGAATCGTGCCATTCCAAATAGAACCAAGATGCTCTCCTTCAAAAAATGGAAGCCAATCTGGTGGTCCCCTGCCATAAACAAACTTTACAACAAAAGGAAGAGATGTTGCAGAAAAGAGGAAAATCCCAGGATGCAAAAAACTCCCTTACCAGTCTCAATAAGAAGCTGAGATCCCTCATAAAATTCTCCAAAGCTAGTTACGAAAATAAAATTGCCAAAGATTCCAAAGACAACCACAAGACATTCTATAACTATGTCAAGAATCTAAATGGCAATGCTCAGATCTGCTCTGAGCTACAACAGAATGGCATTAAATATACTGATCCCAAGGATATTGCCAATATCCTGTCAGATCAATTCAATGCCAACTTCACCCCCCTCTCACCCCCTAAATGGCCCATCTCAATTCCGGAAGATTGCCAAATTCCGGTAATAACAGCCACACAGGTAAAAAATGCACTCTCCAAAGTTAAGAATACAGCATCCATGGAACCAGATGACATCCCGGGCTGTATACTACATGAACTACAAAATGAACTGGCATCTCGCCTAACTGTCATGTTTAATCATAGCCTCACCTCAGACTTCGTGCCCACTGAGTGGCGCACAGCTACAGTTATCCCACTCCACAAGTGGGGATCCACCTTGGATCCTGGGAACTACTGCCCCATCAGTCTGACTAGCCTGATCTGCAAGGCCATGGAACGTATTATCATGGAACTTATAAACAAAGACATTGGCAGCCTTCAAACACTGGACCCCACGCAGTTTGGGTTTGTGAAGGGCCGATCTTGTCTCCTGAACCTGATTGACTTCTTCTAATCAGTCTCCAGAGCCGTGGACAAGGGTCAGGTGGTCTACACAGCCTATCTGGATCTTGCCAAGGCCTTTGACACCATCCCCCACTCTGGAATCATAGATAGACTTACTAAGCTGGGCATTAATCCCTACATCACTCGATGGGTTGCCAACTGGCTTACTGACAGAACCCACACTGTAAAAGTAGCCAACTCCAAATCCAGCTCCAGACAAGTGACAAGTGGAGTACCAGAGGGTTCAGTCCTGGGACCGGTCTTGTTTGGCATCTACTTCTCTGAAGTACAGGCCAACACTAAGGGACTCTGGCTAACAAAGTTCTTATATGACTGCAAACTGGGAGCCATTATTGAATCCTCAAATTATGTGGATACTCTACAAAAGGGCCTTACAGAAACAGATGCTTGGTGTCAGAGCCATGGGCTCAAGCTCAATACCAAGAAATGTATAGTTATCCCCTTTGGGAAAACCATGTACCCATGAATCACCACATAGGTGGCAGTACACAACACCGAAAGTGTGATAAGAGACTTAGGGACACAAGTGGACAGTGGTCTCACCTTCAATAACCACATCACCACAACAGTCAGAAAATCCTTCTATGTGGCACACTTCATCTCTAAGGGCTTTTCATCCAGAAAAAAGGAGGTTATTATCCCACTGTACTCATCCCTCATTAGACCCATTATAAAATACAATGCCCCATTTGGTATGTACCTCTCAAGACATCTGCAACAACTGGAAAGGCCGCAGAAATACCTCACTAAAAGAATCACAGGTGTAAAGCAGATGCCCTATGCTGACCGCCTTAGAAAACTCCAGCTATACTCTATCGCATATCGTCTACTCAGAGGCGATCTCTGCTTAACATACAAGGCCATGTCAAACCTAGAGCTGTTGAACACGCTACACTTAAAGAAATCCCAATCCCTGAGAGTCACATGCTCCGGGGTTCTAAACCTTGTCATCACAATAAACAAAACATGCTGGAAGGATAGGTTCCTGACCCAGAGACTCCCCGGACTCTGGAATATACTGCCCATACATGTCAAGCAGAGCACCTCTTTGGCCCTCTTCAAAAGGAACCTTGACATTTGGATGGGAGAAAGAAAATTCACCCCGGGGATCATTTCAGTCGCCCTGCTAGACAGGGGTCCAGGGAAGTAAATAGTGTGGGAAGAAATAGCCAGGGAATTATTATGGCTAGGCTTGTATAGGCCCTAGAGCAGAGAGTCTAGTACCAACCTATGAACATATAAATATAAAGGAAAAGTACAAAATAAGCAATTTATTGGTGACCCAAAAAAGTTCTGTAGAGAATTGGGAAACAAGATAAAAGAAATTGAAAGACACCCAAAAAAAAAAAAAAAAAAGAAATAGATACACATTTTGGAGAAATATTTATGAAGATCCTGTGGAACATAAAAAAGATCCTAAATGGATAGAAGAAGTAAAAGAAAGAATAAGACGTTTAAAGGTACAGTATATGAAATGGGATGAAGTAACAACCAGAGAGATTGAAACAAAGTTAAGAAAAGCCTCCAACTGGAAATCCCCAGGCCCAGATCCAGTACCTAACTTCTGGTTAAAAGTATTAACATATTTGCATGAAGATTTAGCCATGAGTAAGAACTATTTATATGTGCACCCCAAACAGACACCAACCTGGCTAACAACGGGAAAAAAAATGCTGCTATTTAGGAGTGAGCCTGCAAGCCACCCTAAAAAGTATAGCCCGATAACTTGCCTGCTGATGATACTATACACTGGAATTGATGCCAACAGAGTCATTTAGAAGAAAACTCAATTATAGCAAAAGAACAAAAGGGCAATAAAATAAAGTTATATGGCGCAAAGGATCATCTGCTGTTAAATAAAGTCATAGTGCAGAACTGTAAAAAAAGGGAAGAATCTAAGTATGGCATGGATTGACTGCAATAAAAATTTGACAGTACCCCACATTCATGGATAAAAGCATGCTTACAACTGTATAAAATACACCCTACACTGATAAACTACATCACAGCGACCATGAAACTGTGGCAAACCACTTTGCAGTTAAGCCATGATAAAGGGCAAATTATTACTCCAGGGATAAAAATCCAAAGGGGGATATTCCAGGGTGACTCTCTGTCACCGTTGCTCTTAACCCATTAAGCTGTCTGCGTAACAGATTAGGTCATGGCTATAATTTGGCTCCCAGAAAGAAACAAAGTGTAAAGACTTGTCATCTTCTTTTTTGTCAATGATTTAAAACTATATAGCTCATCAGATGAGAAACTGAAAGTACAACTGCAAGTAGTCAAAACTTTTTCAGATGATATAAGAATGTCATTTGGTCTTAATAAATGTGCAAAAGCAACCTTTAAAGCAGGAAAGTTGCAGTACCAAGAAAACATCAGTTTGGGACAAGAATGTGATATAAAAGAACTTGAGCAAGAGGGCATGTATAAATATTTAGGACTTGATGAAGGATCAGCAATAAAACATGAACAAATGTGAATAAAACTTAGTAAGGAATATTTTAGAAGACTTAAGTTAATCCTGAAAACAGCTGTGACATCTGGGAACAAAATTTAAGCTATAAACCAATTTGCTCTTCCTTTTCTAAATACAGTTTTGGAGTGATTGACTGGCCCCAAAAGGTGCTGGATAGATTAGACAGGAACACAAGAAGGGTGCTTCATGTTCACCAAATGATTTATAAAAATCAGTGCAAACCAAGATTATATATTCCCCGTTCCGAAGGAGGTATAGGCCTTCTTGAAATTGATTACATGTAGAGATCTGCAGTCGTGGGACTGCATACACATCTGCTGACATCACAAGACCCAAATATAGTGAAAGTTTTGAAACATGTATAGAATAAATCTGAGGTGACTTTCCTTCTTAGTCTAACAGAAGCATATCAGAGTCAAGTGGGAATGGAAATCAAACCAGAAGTAGATAAAAATCAGGCAGCAACTGAACATGACAAAAAAACAAAAGAAAGAATATCTGGTGCAGGATCAGGTGAGAAGACGAGAAATGTGGAAAATGCATAAATATAGTTGCAAGTATAGAAAACTCCTGGAAGAACCTCATGTTGATCAGGATCAAATACAGGAATGGTTAAGGAGAGGTGAATTCAAACCAAGAGATGAAAGGTTAATATTGGCGGCCCAAGACAGTGGACTACTTACACATTTGTTTACAAAGTCCATTGAACATGTGGGAGAAACAGACAAAGGTAGGTTTTGTAAAACAGAATTAGAAACAGTTGCACTCCTTGTTGCTAGCTGTGATATACTAATGGCAGAAGGACTGTATACTGAAAGGCATAATAATGTGTAAGACTGTTGCACTGGGGATTGATCAAACTTTATAATACTGAAGTAGCTGAAAAACACTGGAAACATGAGCCACAAAGCATTATATAAAATGATAAGTAAAATAGCAGACTTCTCCCTTGAAGTTAACCAGCAGCCAAAGTCCAAAGGATAATACGATACAAAAGTGCAGGTCAACACCACGATAAGTAAAACGAACTTTTATTTAACAAAATATGAGCGCTTTCGTGTGCCCACAACTGCACGCTTCTTCAGATGAAAGAAACATCATAGTGAAGCCATTCACTATATATACAAGAAGCTATAATTACTAAATATGATAATTAGTCTAATTATTCAATTAAGTTATTTAAAATGCACATTCATTTAAAGCAGTAAAACAAAACTAACAGAGATAAAATATAGTAGTTATATCTTGTCACCGATCACCGATCATTATATCTATCTCATCTATTGATCAGTGATCACTATAAATAATCTAAGCGACAACACATGATCATGCTGTTTCATTCATATTAAAATTCCTAACTGTTTAAATATCTACAACTAATAAACTGTACGCTATTGCAAATATAACAGCACATGTAACATATCTAGAAATAATAATGAATAGACGAGTTTGCAGCAGTATTGAGAAAAGTTATATATATTATTAATTCCTAATGCATAAATAATTTTGAATTGAAATTGTTAAAAAACAAATATATACATAATACTTACTCCAATTATATGGACATGAGTAAATTACTAAGTGTATATATATTTGTTGAATAAATAATTCAGTAAATATATCTTATAAACATTTTTTAAAAACACATATTGAAACACATATTAAAAAACACTTATAAATAAATGTATATCAAATTCACCCATCAGGTGTATTAGATGTATTGATTACTAATATACATAATATATAACATCCTATAAATATAAGTATTGAATTTTACTGATTGATACCAATATAATTAAATAGTCACTCAATACATCAGTAGAATGTGACTATGAATATATATACCAAAGTATATCAAATACATGTATATATGGATGTATAAAAGTGTATGTGGATAATTTAAAATAAAATATAATGTTTATGCATGTAGCAAGTGTTTATAAATATTCATAATATCATATAGGTGCTTTTTATATCTACATAATTTTTCAAAGTATTCAATAGTCTATTAAAATGACTGTCAGTATAAAAAGAAGAATTCTCCAAATGACAATAATAATATAAATAACAAACTATATAAAAAACATAGTTGATAATATTCATTAGGAATTGATACTATGCTATGTGAAAATAAATATATGTATCCAAATATAAATTTATATATAAATAATTATATTATTTCTATTATATTATTATAAATATTTTTCATTATTAACTACATATTGTCTCTGTTATTTTCAATAAACATAAACCATTTGGTTGGGTGATATCTTATTGTAAAGGACTGGAAATAGATATTATCCAAGTATTTACATATTCTATATTACTTAGAAATTAATCATATATACCAATTTATTTATAAAATTCATAAAATTAATGGTATTTCCGCTTTTTTAAAAATGACCTAATACTAATGTAACTATTTAGGCCAGGATGTTGCTGTGCCCGAAATCTAAAAATCCAGTCTAATTCTAAATTCTCTAAATTATTAAAATTATCCCCTCTTCTATTATTTATTGGTCTTTTTTGTATCACCCTAAAGACAAATTTATGTGTAGGAAATTCAATGATGTGTTTCGAAAGGGCATTTTTGGAATCTGCTTTCTTTATAACATATAAATGCTCCTGTATCCTGTCTTTTAATTTCCTTGTTGTCATACCAATATAGAAGGCAGGACACCACTCACATGTGGCCAAGTATATTACATTATTGTCTTCACAATTAGCAGGGCATTTGAATTCAAATACAAATGGTAATTCAGGATGTACAAAATCTTTACTTATTGAAATCCATTGACAGGAACTGCATTTTCCACAAGGGTGAGTGCCCGTATATGTCCTATAATACATTATATCATTTAGTTTTTCATTGCATAATATCCTTTTTAAATTCTTCATATTTTTGTAGGTGAAGGTGGGTCTTTCACCTACTATTCTTTTGATTTCATCATTAGTAATCAATATAGACCAATGCTTACTAATAATGTTCGTTAAATATTTGTTATCACTAGTATAACTAATTATGCACCTAACCTGTTTAGAATCTTGTTGTTCATATTGTTGTCCTTCTAATTTGGGTCTATAGAATATTTTTGACACTTGCCTAGATCCACTAATAAAATTCTCTTTTATAGTAGCCACAGTTTCTGGATTGTACCCTCGATCTATAAATAATTGTTCTAGTTTATTAAATTCATCATTACGTTCATTCTCATTCTGGCATATCCTATATAGCCTAGTATATTGTCCTCTCACAATATTATTAAAAACAAATCTAGGATGCATACTCTCATGTTGTAATAATGTATTTTTCCAACATTTTTTCCTATAAAGGGATGATGTTAATTTTCCTTTTCCATCTTTTCTAATATTCAAATCTAGAAAATTAATATTAGAATACGAGTATTCAATTGAAAACCTTAAAAAGTCTGTTGTTTTTTCTAGATCATTAATAAATGTTTTTAATTCCATTGGACTTCCATCCCATATTAGCAGTATGTCATCTACAAACCTATAATAAGCAATCACCTTGCAATAATCAGGATGTGTGAACAAATTAGTACTTTCCCATTTATAAACAGCCAAATTCGCATAAGTATTAGCACAGGGGGTGCCCATGGCCACCCCCCACTGTTGAATATAGAATTGGCTGTTAAACATCATTACATTGTTCGTAAGAACTATTTCAAGTAAAGCATTTAATAAAATCTGTTCATGATTGTTATAAGAAGAAAATCTATTCAATAAAAATCTTACTGCTTCAAGTCCATAGGAGTTGGGTATCGCCGTAAATAGACTTTGAACGTCTAAAGTAACCAATAAATGTCTGTCCAAGATTTTTTCTGATAAATTACTAAAATTGTTAAGTAGCTGATAAGAGTCCTTTAGGATGGTCGGAATTCTACTAACCAGTGGTTTTAATTTTCTTTCAATAAAAATAGAAATATTTTCTGTAACCCATTGATGTCCAACTACTATGGGACGTAATGGTGGTGGCAAGATGCCTTCATGCATCTTGGGTAGTCCCTTAATATATGGTATAGTTGGATGTTCAATAAATAAAAACATGTAAAAATCATGACTAATTTCTCTAGTTAGTAATGTCATAAATGTTTTGATGAACTTCACATATTAACTTATCTACCACTTTAATATCTATTTTCTTAAAAGGTATTATCATCTTGCAGTAATAATCCCATATAATGTAGATAATCTTTTGAGTTCATAATAACCACCCCCCCCCCCTTTATCAGCAGGTCTTATTACAATTTCTGAATTATTGGCTAAAGTATTCATTGCAACTCTTTCATCATTGGACACATTATGAAATAGTGACAAAGATCCTTTTCTATATTCAGAATAATGTTTATATAAATCATTCTCACATGCCTTTAAAAAACAATCTAAACAAGGATGCAATACAGGTGTGAATGCACTTTTTCTTTTGAAGCATTCAAAAACATTCTGTGTGTGGCTAACATCATTAACTTTCTGTAATGTAGATTTAAAAAACATTTTTAGAGCAATATTGCGTACAAACATTCGTAACTCAATTAATATATTAGATATGTTTCCAATTTGTGCTGGTATGAAACTTAATCCCTTATTTAATAATTTGTAGTCCGTGCATCTATGTTCTAGATTCAACCAAAGAGAAGGAACACAAAGAGACAAAATGGCGAATGTGAATGACAGACAATTTATGAATGAAATATCAGACATTTCCGCTTTAACAACTGTAGCTACAGCCAGTGATCGCAATACGGAAACATCAGCAGACAGGCGTAGACCATTTCTTTTTGATGATAACAGTACACCGCCTCCTAATCAAATGGCTTTGGCTTCTAACCTGTGGTTAGGAGCGAAACCAAAGCTACAACAAACCAACATAGATTCTTTTTTACCGCTTCCGGTTCATCAGAGGAGGGACACGAGAGGAAGATCAACGAGCCAGGGAAGAAGAAAAAGGAGACCATCGGAAGAACCCTTGAACAAAAGGGGTCGGCAAAGAGACTGAACAGTTTAGTTTTTAATATATCTGACCTCACATTAACTGAAATGGACTACAAATTATTAAATAAGGGATTAAGTTTCATACCAGCACAAATTGGAAACATATCTAATATATTAATTGAGTTACGAATGTTTGTACGCAATATTGCTCTAAAAATGTTTTTTAAATCTACATTACAGAAAGTTAATGATGTTAGCCACACACAGAATGTTTTTGAATGCTTCAAAAGAAAAAGTACATTCACACCTGTATTGCATCCTTGTTTAGATTGTTTTTTAAAGGCATGTGAGAATGATTTATATAAACATTATTCTGAATATAGAAAAGGATCTTTGTCACTATTTCATAATGTGTCCAATGATGAAAGAGTTGCAATGAATACTTTAGCCAATAATTCAGAAATTGTAATAAGACCTGCTGATAAAGGGGGGGGGTGGTTATTATGAACTCAAAAGATTATCTACATTATATGGGATTATTACTGCAAGATGATAATACCTACAAGAAAATAGATATTAAAGTGGTAGATAAGTTAATATGTGAGGTTCATCAAAACATTTATGACTTATTACTAACTAGACAAATTAGTCATGATTTTTACATGTTTTTATTTATTGAACATCCGACTATACCATATATTAAGGGACTACCCAAGATGCATAAAGGCATCTTGCCACCACCATTACGTCCCATAGTAGTTGGACATCAATGGGTTACAGAAAATATTTCTATTTTTATTGAAAGAAAATTAAAACCACTGGTTAGTAGAATTCCGACCATCCTAAAGGACTCTTATCAGCTACTTAACAATTTTAGTAATTTATCAGAAAAAAATCTTGGACAGACATTTATTGGTTACTTTAGACATTCAAAGTCTATTTACGGCGATACCCAACTCCTATGGACTTGAAGCAGTAAAATTTTTATTGAATAGATTTTCTTCTTATAACAATCATGAACAGATTTTATTAAATGCTTTACTTGAAATAGTTCTTACAAACAATGTAATGATGTTTAACAGCCAATTCTATATTCAACAGTGGGGGGTGGCCATGGGCACCCCCTGCGCTAATACTTATGTGAATTTGGCTGTTTATAAATGGGAAAGTACTAATTTGTTCACACATCCTGATTATTGCAAGGTGATTGCTTATTATAGGTTTGTAGATGACATACTGCTAATATGGGCTGGAAGTCCAATAGAATTAAAAACATTTATTAATGATCTAGAAAAAACAACAGATTTTTTAAGGTTTTCAATTGAATACTCATATTCTAATATTAATTTTCTAGATTTGAATATTAGAAAAGATGGAAAAGGAAAATTAACATCATCCCTTTATAGGAAAAAATGTTGGAAAAATACATTATTACAACATGAGAGTATGCATCCCAGATTTGTTTTTAATAATATTGTGAGAGGACAATATACTAGGCTATATAGGATATGCCAGAATGAGAATGAATGTAATGATGCATTTGATAAACTAGAACAATTATTTATAGATCGAGGGTACAATCCAGAAATTGTGGCTACTATAAAAGAGAATTTTATTAATGGATCTAGGCAAGTGTCAAAAATATTCTATAGACCCAAATTAGAAGGACAACAATATGAACAACAAGATTCTAAACAGGTTAGGTGCATAATTACTTATACTAGTGATAACAAATATTTAACGAACATTATTAGTAAGCATTGGTCTATATTGATTACTAATGATGAAATCAAAAGAATAGTAGGTGAAAGACCCACCTTCACCTACAAAAATATGAAGAATTTAAAAAGGATATTATGCAATGAAAAACTAAATGATATAATGTATTATAGGACATATACGGGCACTCACCCTTGTGGAAAATGCAGTTCCTGTCAATGGATTTCAATAAGTAAAGATTTTGTACATCCTGAATTACCATTTGTATTTGAATTCAAATGCCCTGCTGATTGTGAAGACAATAATGTAATATACTTGGCCACATGTGAGTGGTGTCCTGCCTTCTATATTGGTATGACAACAAGGAAATTAAAAGACAGGATACAGGAGCATTTATATGCTATAAAGAAAGCAGATTCCAAAAATGCCCTTTCGAAACACATCATTGAATTTCCTACACATAAATTTGTCTTTAGGGTGATACAAAAAAGACCAATAAATAATAGAAGAGGGGATAATTTTAATAATTTAGAGAATTTAGAATTAGACTGGATTTTTAGATTTCGGGCACAGCAACATCCGGGCCTAAATAGTTACATTAGTATTAGGTCATTTTTAAAAAGCGGAAATACCATTAATTTTATGAATTTTATAAATAAATTGGTATATATGATTAATTTCTAAGTAATATAGAATATGTAAATACTTGGATAATATCTATTTCCAGTCCTTTACAATAAGATATCACCCAACCAAATGGTTTATGTTTATTGAAAATAACAGAGACAATATGTAGTTAATAATGAAAAATATTTATAATAATATAATAGAAATAATATAATTATTTATATATAAATTTATATTTGGATACATATATTTATTTTCACATAGCATAGTATCAATTCCTAATGAACATTATCAACTATGTTTTCATATAGTTTGTTATTTATATTATTATTGTTATTTGTAGAATTCTTTTTATACTGACAGTCATTTTAATAGACTATTGAATACTTTGAAAAATTATGTAGATATAAAAAGCACCTATATGATATTATGAATATTTATAAACACTTGCTACATGCATAAACATTATATTTTATTTTAAATTATCCACATACACTTTTATACATCCATATATACATGTATTTGATATACTTTGGTATATATATTCATAGTCACATTCTATTGATGTATTGAGTGACTATTTAATTATATTGGTATCAATCAGTAAAATTCAATACTTATATTTATAGGATGTTATATATTATGTATATTAGTAATCAATACATCTAATACACCTGATGGGTGAATTTGATATACATTTATTTATAAGTGTTTTTTAATATGTGTTTCAATATGTGTTTTTAAAAAATTTTTATAAGATATATTTACTGAATTATTTATTCAACAAATATATATACACTTAGTAATTTACTCATGTCCATATAATTGGAGTAAGTATTATGTATATATTTGTTTTTTAACAATTTCAATTCAAAATTATTTATGCATTAGGAATTAATAATATATATAACTTTTCTCAATACTGCTGCAAACTCGTCTATTCATTATTATTTCTAGATATGTTACATGTGCTGTTATATTTGCAATAGCGTACAGTTTATTAGTTGTAGATATTTAAACAGTTAGGAATTTTAATATGAATGAAACAGCATGATCATGTGTTGTCGCTTAGATTATTTATAGTGATCACTGATCAATAGATGAGATAGATATAATGATAGGTGATTGGTGACAAGATATAACTACTATATTTTATCTCTGTTAGTTTTGTTTTACTGCTTTAAATGAATGTGCATTTTAAATAACTTAATTGAATAATTAGACTAATTATCATATTTAGTAATTATAGCTTCTTGTATATATAGTGAATGGCTTCACTATGATGTTACTTTCATCTGAAGAAGCGTGCAGTTGTGGGCACGCGAAAGCGCTCATATTTTGTTAAATAAAAGTTCGTTTTACTTATCGTGGTGTTGACCTGCACTTTTGTATCATATTATATAAAATGATGAAGCCTACATCACATGGGGTCACCCATTCCCAACAGTTCAAAAGACAGATGCGAGAAAACCAGATATAGTAGTCCATGAAAAGAAGACAAAAGTAGCATTGATCACTGAAATCACTACACCCAGTGACTACAGTGTCTTGTGTACAGAGAGACACAAAGTCATAAAAGATCAGGATTTTCAGGCAGAAATGAGAGCAATGTGGAAGCAAGATGCCCAGACAGTTCCAATAGTAGTAGGAACAGGTGTTATAAAAAAGAATCTGCAATTGTATTTAGATATGTCACCAATACATATAACTATGTACAAATTGCAGGAGGAGTCATTACTGGCACATTGTGGGTGCTGCAAAGAGCTCTTCTGGCTTGCATTTAAGATTGAAACAATACTAATTATGTATCCCAGAGACTACCATGTCTATAGAACAGGCTCCCCATCCATGTGAAGCAGAGTTCCTCCTTAACCCAATTCAAGTGTAACTTGGACAATTGGATGGGAAACCAGAAATTCATCCCTGGTTCAGCACCTATGTCTCTAATGGACACAAGTAACCTGTAAATGGTTCATCTCCCAAACCCCTGCCTACACCTATCAAGGGTATCAGAACTTGTCAGGGATTTGGGATGCATGGCTAGGCTTAAAAAGGACCTTGTGGTCATTAGCCTAATAAACACTTATGAACCAATGAACCTATGACAACATTAATAGAACAATGATGATCCGGAGAGAAGCAGATTATAAAAAATTAACTCTGTTATTGATGCGCCTGATTTAGATAAAGTATTCAAAAAGTAAGCTGGAATTTTATGAGAAGGGCAGTGGAAGCATTTGCATTCCCTGATAAAATAATAAGGTTAATTAGGATGATATATGAAGGACTGGAGGCAAGAATTAAAGTGGGAGGGTTCCTCTCTGAAAAGTTATATCTTAACAGGGGAACCAGGCAGCGGTATTCCCTTTCCCCATTATTTGCTTTATATTTAGATCCATTGACAAAAAAAAGACTGAGAAATTCAAGAATAAAATTGGATGGTAATCAAGAAACATTGCTTTTATATGCACATGATATTGTTTTGTACCTGATAAATACAGAAAAGGGCATCTCAGTTTTGTAGAGCATTTAGAGACAATTTCAAGTTTTTTGGACTGTAAAATTGATGAAGATAAAAATAAAGAACATAACTATAAATTGTGTACCCACAAATGAATTGATTCAGCAATATCTATATTTAATGGGACATGATAAGATGAAGTATTTAGGAGTATGGATTAAAAAAAGGCTTCTGTTATGGCAGCTAAAGATATGTAGGAAGAGACTAAATAAGAGAGAATACAAAAACCGAGAACCTGGACACTCTTGTTTATGGATCTGGATAGTAAGCAGTGAACATTTTTCTAGTCACTTTAGCTTTATATACAGGTCATGCATATTTTATCAACCAAAGAGGAAGTTGTGAATGATAATTAATAATGAATTTATCTGGGAGTGTAAGAGGGCAAGATTTAAGTGGGATAAACTGATCCTTCCAATAGAGCAAGGTACTTTAGGATTACTTGAGTTGAAGGGATATTTTAAAGCTACACATTAAGACTCATATACATAACACAAGCAGAAAGTTAAAATTCAAAGTGGTAAGAGATGATGGTGAAGTGGGGAAAAATTCAAGAAATAAGTAGACAGTGGAATTTTGGAAGTATATACTTAAGGAGAATAATAACAGCAATACAGAATATTATATATTTGTAAAGTAGCAGAATTAAGAAGAGAAGTGATACGGGTCTTGTCTTGTAAAGTTAATCTGAGGATCAATAGTAACATGACCTAAGGAGGAGGATCTAAGTAACTGTTTTTTTGATACCCCATTTGAGGTGGGAAACCTTTTCCTTTATTTAAATTTGCACAAAATTAGTTTGAAAGATCTTATAAAGTGACTTTAAAAGGCATATTTAAATACCACCATGAAAATGTTATGAGTCTTAATTCTATGATGTTCCATTCTGTTTTTGATTGAAAATGTTCAGATTTCCTTTTGCTCTTGCAAAATAATGTTATCAAAAATTTAAATTCTTGTACTTTCCAAGATGGCTGCATTCTGGTTAACAGCTTAACTTCAGCTCTCCCAGTTTGATAAAAAGAAACTGAAAAACAAGGGCCAGGAACATTGTCACTTTTAGTAAATTCAGTTACTGTCTAGTAAGTACACTGCCTAGATGCCGCCAAATAAGAAGCTGAGAGAGCCTGAGAGAAAATCAACTAGAAATGTGAAGGGAAAGCACTGGCTGGGAAGAATCCTGCAGATGTTCAGCAAAAAGCAGTTCAAGCTCCAGCTCTGGTGCAATACATGATTTCTAGTAATATAGAGGGATAAAAATAAGTCAAATGTGCTCAGGGCTGATTAAAATAAACAAAACATTGAAGCATTGAATATAAACTCAAATAACAAAAGGCTGGAAAAATGGAAGAAGCTTTATACAGATATCAGATGAACTAATAAAACTGAAAAAAATCAGAGGAGGAAATGAAGAAAAGGCTGGATGAGTATGAGACTGTTCAAGAAGAGCTGAAAAAATGGTAGAATTAGAGAACAGAGTACGGAGAGAAAACCTGAGATTTTCTGCTGTACCGTAGAAGCTGGAAGTACTAATACTAGGACTGGACTGTACTAATTTTAGGAAGGCACAAATAAGAAGTTGGACTGGTATTCCATAGCTGAAACTATTAATTGAAATGGCATACCATATTTTTGTTCCAAATCTGGCCATTAGAATGCAGCAAGACCTGTGTTAGTAAAGATGCAAACCTACCAGCTGAAAGAGTTAATCCTGAAAAAACTATGACAAAAGGGCAAAAGCTGGAGACAGTAGAGTATTTTTAGAAAATTATTATTCATGGTACACCAGGCAGAAGAAAAAAATAATTCCAGCAATCAGGGAATGTCAAAAGGTAGGCATGAGATTCAAGCTGCTGTATCCAGCTGTCTTCAGAATATTTTTCCTGGAGGATCAAAGTCATTTGTTGATGTAGAACAGGCTAAAGAGGAAATACACAAGTTTGTACAACAAAAAGTGAGCTATCAAGCAGAAGGGAATTCAGCTTCTCATTCTTCTGATAATAAATCACATTGAGAGACTTTGCCAGTAAATTATTTTCCACTATTCCAAATGAAAATGTTTGAGAGACAAAGAAAAGCACAGGAGTTGAATAGAGGAATCAGGCGTACCTTGGAATTGAACTGGAATCTGAAGTTGGGAGATGGAGATGAACAGAAAGAAGACCTGCAACACAAAAAGTCACGAATAAATATGAGACTGCAAATCACCAACTGCATTTGTGAGATATGACTGTATAAGAAAAAGTGGAAAGAGTGGACTTTGGGAAACTGAAAGGCATTTGCCTCATTTCATGTCATTAATGTTTGAAGGGACACTGAGGGGAAGGGAAGAGGAAGGATAAAGGTAAATTTAAGTAAAACAGTTTCTGTTCTTAACAGTATTTATAAAGTAAAGCATTTTAGTTCTTCTTCTATGTGATAAAGTTACCAAAGTAAACAGATGCTTTTTTTCTTTCTTTCTTCTTTTTTCTTTTTTAGTATCAAGGAATGTGGGCATTTCAATGCAGAAAGAGAAAAAGATTAGACAAAAGCATGTTTAAGTTAATAGTTTGTAGTCATGAGTTATTGAGATGGGGATGGGGTGCAAAAGTACACAGATCATAATATAGGTAGAGCTGATATGTTTTCTCTTATTTTTGCATAGGTGAATGTCTGAATTAAGACCGTTGGCTTAATCTAATAACATGTTTTATGTGGAAACAAGTAAATAAGCGAACATTAAATCTGATAAATTGTTTTCCTTTAGCAGTAAATGTTTTAGCTTGTCTTTAAAGCCTACATTTTTTCTTTTATATTTCCATGGAGACAAGCTGATAATAGGGCAACACTGGTTTCTTCAAGGCTAAAAGTTAATGTTTTCTGAAAGAATGTAAGTGTTTTTCACATCTGGGAGGGGAATAAAGATAAAAAAGAACAGTAACCATTTAGTGCAAGTAAGTGCAAGCACAGGCAATAACATGTCTTAGCATGGATAACCTCAATTTTAGATTAATTAAGACCTATGTTAGCAGCTATTTGTGACAAGTGTTCCCTTTAAGAGGGTTAAACTTCAGTATTTTAAGATGTACATAGTTTTGTGAGTTTATGTTCACAGCTTCTGTGGTGTTTTTGAAGGTTTTCATTAAAACAGAAAGTCTTGTAAAATGTGATATAAGTTCTAATGCTGAGGATAAAAAAAATGTAAAAAGGATTAATCTGCCAAACATTAGTGGGTACATGTATCACAAAAGCTGGAAATAGACATTTAAAAAGCTTCCATATCTAACTGGTGGGAATAATAAATTCTCATCAAAAAGGTGACACTTTCCTTGTTATCTTGGAATATGAATTGTCTCACAAATATAGATAAAAAGGAAAGCATATTTAATTATGTAAAGAAATGCAGAGCACAAATAACAATGCTACAGGAGACACATTTGGAAGGCACTGAGCATGTGAATTTGATAAAGAAAGGATTTCAGGATGGATATTTAGCAGAATGTCAGGGACAAGGGAAAAGAGGAGTACTTATATTAATTTCTGGAGAACTACAATGGTTATAGAAGAGTGAAAACAATAATAATGGCAGATTTGTGGTAGCAGAGCTACTGGCAAGGGATGAAGATTATACTAGCATGTACTTATATTCCACCTAAAACTGCAATTCTGGAGCTTAAAAACATTTGTGGAGAAATAATTAGCTTTCTGCAGGGAATATTACTTATAGGTAGGGACTGGAATTTGATTTACAACAATGAGGATATATCTGGGAGGCCTAGAAGGGAAATAGAAGAGTAGTTTTCTGAAAACATTTATGAACATTTCTGGTATGGAAGACATGAATGCAGTAGTAGGAACTTGGAGAGAAGTAACATATTATTCCCTAAGGTACAATAACTGGGCTACACTAAAAATAATTTCTATTTCATGGGAACATGTACATTTAATTGAGAACATTGACACAATCCAATAACTATTTCACATCACATCATGCACCAATAATTACAAAGATAAAAATGCAGGGGAATGAAGTAAACATGAGACACTGGTACTTCCCCACCTACCTGCTAAACAGAGAGGAATTCAAGGAATGGGTAGTGGAAATTATTCAGGAGTTATTAGGGAGTTTCAAAAGACTGTGTTTAAGCAACTGTTTTTGATACTAATGCCAGAGCACAAAAACTTTTGATTCACTGACTTTGGCAACAGAAAGTCCAATGGGTTGTTGCCAGTCTTAGGGATCCTTTAACATGAATAATGACCAGAGATCCTGTAGAGGTATTAGAAGTATTTTAGAATTTCTTTTTGAAAATTAGTATAAAGCAAAGTAGTGGGGGAATCAAGAAAATGCACAAACGAAAATATTTATGGAAGACGTAAATATGCAAAGGTTAGAGATAGACGAGGCACAGCACTTAAGAGTTAAGACAGGATAAGATGAGATACAAATGTTGATATATAACCAATCTGCAGGAAAGTCTCCGGGAATAGATGGTATACATATACATATACCTATACATAACACAAGCAGAAGCTACAATTCAAATTGTAAAGGGATGATGATGAAGCAGGGGGATAGTTCAAGAAATAAGGAAAGAGTAGGATGTTGGACACAGCTATACTCATAATGTAGTAGAAAGTACACTAAGAACTAAGACAACATGGAATGGAGAAAGAAGATTTTGACGATGGGGGTACAGAGAATAGGCAAGAGGAAGTTGGAATTTACTGGAGGAAGCTGGCAAAGGAACCAGGGTACTGGGAAGAAATAATTAAATAGGGAAAGGTAATAGAATAACAAGAGGCCAAAAAAGACATTTGGACTGTAGGCTATAGGCTGTCTTCCTTACCAGGGATTGATATCAGAGTACAGGCAAAGAGAAAGGGATAGGAGAATCCTAAATGAAAGATCTGCACCGGTTGAGTTTTTAATTGATTCGAGCACAGAAGCTGCTGTTAAAAGTTGGATAATTAATAGGCTTATAAAATATTCCACAATAACTATAGGAATCAAACAGAGGAGATCAGAAAAGACTGTGAAGAGAAATTAGATAAACAATTCACAAAGAAACAATAGGAGGACATGCTTGACTGTCAATAATGTAACAGAATATAGAAGATAGGATTTTTGTCTGGAAGTGTTTGCATTGGTACTTTTATAACCCAAGCAGACTTCAGAATTTTTCCTCAGGTAGATGGCAAATGTTGGCGGTGGAATGTAAAACAAAGAGGTACTTGGAAGCATATGGTCTTAGAGTGTAATGAACTGGGATACTTTAAAAAT
>NC_056743.1:329239863-329372363 GCF_019279795.1 Protopterus annectens
ACAAAGAAATCACTGCTAAAACAAGGATATCATTTAATTAAAATATGTACTCATCAAATACGTATTCATTGAACACTTATCAGTGAAATTCATTTCAGTGAACCCCAGACTTTGTCCCAGGGTTAGGAAGCACTTAGCCATCACTGCAACTTTTCCCTTTTGACCACTGTTGTGCAATCTCAGAGTTGGTATATATAGTTAGGGGACTGGGGGGGTGAAGCCCCCCACTTCGGTGGGTTTGATTTAGTTTGATGTCTGTTCCGGAGTACTGGTGGGTGTGTGATTACTAACCCTGGTAAAAAGTCCAGGGCTTGTTGAAATGTTTTTCGCTGATTAGTGTTCAATGAATAAGTATTTGATGAATACATATTTTGATTAAGTGATATAGACCCCTGAAACACACACAGATGTTATACCAGCAGTGATTTCCTGTGAGAAACAGTACTCAGAATCTTGTGATTCAGGCATTTGACACTCAGAGAATTTGATCTCGGCAGCCGGTAGATATACCAAGTTAAAGTTACCACAGTGTGTGTGTGTGTGTGTGTGTGTGTGTGTGTGTGTGTGTGTGTGTGTGTATATATATATATATATATATATATATATATATATATATATATATATACACACATGCATATGGTTGTATCTAAAGACTATAGACAGAGAGATGCATGCCTATGTCAGTATGCACATGTATGTTGAGTGCATATGAACCTGTGCACACATCTACAGTGTGTGACTCTGACTATGTAGCTATATGTCTATGTGTGTCTGTATATGTGCTATGTCATTGGGATCATCAAGTACTGGAAATGCTGTATCATCATTAGTGTACTGTCTGAAGAAAATGGCAGCACTGTCGATCCACTTCCAGAAATCATTCTAAAAACTTAGTGAACCACTAGATTCATAGGCTCTGAGTTCCAGTATAAAAGTTGTGAAACAGTGTTTTTTCAAGAACCATAACTATTGTCATCTAATATAAATAACTTTTAGGTCCCATTGTTGTGTTGTGACTATTCCTGAGGGCTGTAATTAAGGTATGTCATTTTACTACCAAAATGGAGTTGCTCCATAGGCATGGTAAATGCTGTGTGACATACCTCTCTTTTTTTCCATTGTTAATATTTTTGAGCTTACAATTGCCTGTCCTCGTATTAGCTACTCCTAATGTGTACTCTGTGCATGGACTTTAAACAGGTCCAGATTTATCTCTTCCTTATAAATAAGAGGTCACCTAAACATTTTCTATATCCCACTGACAAAACATCATATCTCTTACTTTTTCAGAATACCTCTTCTGTTTTAATCCTTGAATTTTTCTCACCATGAATCTTTGCAGTTTCTTAAGTTGAACTAGATGTTTGGTATGAAAGCTACAGAGTGCTGTGTTTTGTTGGATTATAGAATAGATAAGGGTGATATGCAGGTGAGCAACTAGTGCAGTGGAATGTCAAGACATAACTTTATCTATCATGGGAAAACTAGTTACACTTTTCAATTACAGGAGTAACATACTATTTAAACTTTAACTTATCTTCCCCATGACTACTTCCTCTTTGCTTTTGCTTTTAGTATTAGTCCTTGTATTATTTTATCAAAATTAATTGTTCTGGATACTTCCAAGATAGCTGCGCATTCAGTAGCAGCTTAATTCTATCTCGCCCAATGTGAAACCAGAAACTATGCAGAGAAGTCCAATTGACTTTTGTGTTTCTGGGTAAATTTCAGTAAATGGCTAGTCAGTACACTGCCTGGATGCCAGAAAAAAAAGAATTACAGAAGACCTGAAAGAAAATCAGCTACAAAAGATGAGGAAAAACCATTGACTGGGAAAAGTACTGCAGCTGCTCAGTAAAAACCAGTGCAAGCTCCAGACATGACTTCCCGTAACCTAAATGAAAGTATAAGGCAACTGCACACAGACCTGATTAAAATAAACACCACACTGATTTAGTATATCAACTCAAATAACAAAAGGCTGGAAAAATGGAAGAAGCTTTAAACAGATACTCAGAAGACGTGATAAAACTGTAAAAATCAGAGATCAAAATGAAGAAAAGGCTGGTTGAATATAAAACTGTTCAAGAAGAGCTGTTTCAAAAATAATAGAATTAGAGGACACAGCATATAGAGAAAACCTGAGATTTTCAGCTGTACCAGAGAAACTGGAAGGAACAGACTGTATTAATTTTATGAAAGCACAAATAAGCAACTAGACTGGTATTCCACAGCTGGAGTTGTTAACTGAAAGAGCACATCATGTGTATGCTCCAAACCTGGCTATCAGAAAGCATCCTAGACCTTTAATAATAAAGATGCAATCCTACCAGTAGAAGGAGTTGATTCTGACAAAACTGTGGCAGAAGGACAAAGTACTAAAAGTGGGAGTCAGCAGAGTATTTGTGGAGAATGATAACTCATTTTACACCAGCCAGAAGAACAGTAAATTTACTCTACTATTCAGGGAATGTTGAGAAGCAGGCATGAGATTCAAACTGCTGTACCCACCAATCTTCAAAATATTCTTTCCTGGAGCAGCAAAATCATTTTTGAAGTACATGCTAAGGAGGAAATACAAAGGTTTGTCCAACAAAAAGTGAGCCGGGAAACAGAAGGACATTCTGCTTCTTGTTCTTCTGGTAATAAAGACCACAGATAGACTGTGCCAGTGAAACCTTTCCCAGTGTTTCAATGGAAAATGCTGGAGAGAAGGAAGGGAGCATGAGAATTGAGTAGAAGAATTAAGATTACACTGGCAATGAAGCAAAGACAGAACTTGGGAGATGGAGATGAACAGGAATAAAAACAGTACCTTGGAAATTGACAAATATCAGATTACAAAGCAATAAATATATTTGTGAATTATGACAGAATGAGAAAATCTGAAAATATTGTATTTTTGGACTTCATTGGACTTGTGGAGGATTCTAAAGTATATGTCCTACTTCATGTCATTAATGTTCAAAACATATGGGAGGGGAAAAGGAGGGAGAAAGTTAACTGTAAATAAATTTTTTTTCTTAATAATACTATTTTTATAGTGTTGTGATTTTCTTTGCCTGCTATAAAGTAAAGTTTTCTCAGTTGTTTTTAAGTGCAGTTGGGATACTATTGTAAACAGATGTTACTGTTTTTTTCTTTCTCCCATCTTCTCTCTTTCTCCTTGTTCAGTTTTAAGAAATGTAGGCACTGCAATGTAAAAAAAGCTGGTTAAAGATCATGACAAAAGAAAAATTAATGTGTTTTTTCTCATTCTTGCATGGGTGAATGACTGGATTAAGGCCCTCAGCTTGATCTAGTAACAAGTTTTAAAAGAAAGCAAGTAAATGAAAAAGAATATTAAATATTATAAGTTTTTTTCTAGTAAATAAATGTATGTTCCTCATGTCTCCATGGAGGCAGTCTGGTAAAGAGAAAGAAGCTACAATCAGATAAAAAGAAATTGGCTAGAAAAAAGATTAAGATTATTCTGGTGTGGCAGGATATGTGAGAAGAGACTAAACAAAAGATAATACAAAAACTGAGAAATTGAAAGTTTTGTTATATGGATATGGATAATAAGAGACAAACAGTTAAATGTTTTTAGTCCCATTAGTCTTATACATTGGTCAAGCATATTTTTTCAGCAGAGGAGAAGCTGTGCATAGCAATTAATAAATACCTGAAGGATTTTATCTGGGAAGGGAAGACCGCAAGAGTCAAGTAGAATAAGATGATTCTTCCAATAGAACAAGGTAGATTGGGATTACCCATTTTGAAGGGGTATTTCAGAGCTACACCGTAAAGGCTCCTATACATAGCACAAGCAGAAATCTGTAATTCAGAGTGGAAAGGGATGATGATGAAATGGGGGAAAGTTCAAGAAACAAGGACAGACTGGGATTTTGGATGCAGATCTTTAAGGAGAATAACAATAATCATACAGAATATTATATTCATAAAGTAGAAGAAAATATTCTAAGAACTAAGCCAACATGGGAATGGAGAAAGGAGATTCTGCTGATAGGGATAACTGCAATTTGGGATGCAGAGAATAGGCAAGAGGTGGGTCTGGAATTTATTGGAGAAAACTGGCAAAGGAGCCAAGGTATTGGAAGCAAATAATAAGAGAGGAAAAGGTAAAAGAATGGGAAAACGCCAAACTTTTATTTGGACTGCAGATTAGAGATTGCCTTCCCTATCAAGGATTGATATCAGAGTATAGGCAAACAGAAAGAAATAGGGGGGGTCCTAAATGAATGACCAGCACTGGTAGAGCTTTTAGTAGAATCTAGATCAGAAGCTACCATTAAAAAAGGAATAATTAGTAGACCATATAAAATATTGCATGATAACTGTAAGAATCAGAGGAGTTTAGAAAAGATTGGGAAGCGAGATTGGATAAGCAATTTACAATGAAACAATGGAGGGATATATGTATGTCTTCAAAATATGCAACAAAATTTTGAAAATTTAGGACTTTTGCTTAGAAATGTTTACATAATTCTATTTATACCCCAAGTAGACTCTATAGAATTTTCCTTAGGTAGCCAGAGGTGTGATGGGGAAGAAAGAGATCATTGGGAATATATTTTCTGGGACTGTAATGAGTTGGCAGATTTTAAAGAATCCCTGCAGACTATTTTGTTGGAGATACTGGGCGAGCAAATTGGTGTAACTAGCAAAGTGATTTTTCTCAGCTTTGATGCAGAATCAGAATTGCCTAGACATAGTAAGGACTTGCTGAGTCTAATTATGGTGGTTGCCAAAAAAGCAATTACTAGGAAATGGAAATCGAAGTTTAAAACAACTGTACTAGAAGTAGTGAATATAATAACAGAAATAAAATAACTGAAATTGGGGTCTTTAAAAAACAGTAGAAGCAAATTACATAAGAATAAATGGGAATTGTGGAAACAATGCATACAGGGGTGGAATGAGGTTTAAAAGAAGGCATGGCTTGAATGAGCTATGCAATGTCTGACTGACTGTGATTGGGTAGATTATAAGGAATGTATAATGTTTGCAGCTATGATGATGTCAATATGGTTTGTGATCTAAACTACTTGCAGCTGGCATTATGTTAATATGTTTTTTCATTTATGTGATTGCCTATGTCATAAGTAATTTCATGAAAATGTTTCTTGTTTAAAAAAAAATAATTTCTCTGCTCCAAAAACTAGGATGCTGCATTTTATTTTTTCACATTGAAAGCTAGCCAACTATTATCACAGAAGGTATGAAAGCAATTAAATTCCACTAGTAGTAGTATATTCACATCAACCAGATATGCAGCTACAATTGCAACGTTACAGTCAAGTGCACATGTGGTCATTCAAAGCTGCCTCCCTACTTTATGTTCAGGGGCAAACATGGCATAATGAGGAGACTCAAGATAGAACCCTGAGCAAGTACCTTGGCTGGGACAAGTAAGAGAATTCTGATTCTTACCATTGTATTCTCTTACATAGGTTGTGCTTTACCTACTATATAACACAACCCTTTACAATTAGACTGCATCATTTGTCTATAGTTCCTAGATGGAGTGTTGTGTCAGAGGTCTTAGTTATATCAAAGAAAATAAATCCAGAAAGTTTAATTTATACTCTGTACCGGACAAAAAAAACTGTCATAATTTCATTAGTCAACTGCATTCTAAAACTATGACAATATTCTCTTGTACTATAACATTAGGAAATTAAATGATGAGATAAACTTACTTATTGTTTGTTTGAATGATCTGGTATAAGAACCTTTTCAGCCACTACATGGGTTATCCTGCAAACATGTAAAAAAGTACAAAAAACTATTTTTTTATTATTATATGATGGGCCCAGTGCATAGTCACAGCAACACCAACCATATTCTGTTTTATCATGCAATTCTCATACGGTGCAGTGGTACAGTCATTAGTGTTGTAGCCTCATAGCAAGAGGTTATCTGGTTCGATCCTCGGCTGGGTTCCCTTCCGTGCTGAGACTACATGTCCTCCCTGCATTCACATGGGTTTCCTCCAGGTGCTCTGGTTTCCTCCCACATCCCAAATACATATGCCTGGGGTGTTTCTCCCTAGGCCTCTGCTGAAATTGGGCTGTGTCCCAGTTGGACTTTCCTGGTAAACAAGTGTTAAATAAATAAGTTGTTTTTACGTCATGCCCCCTAAAACACATAAAGGCATCAACATGTCCTCTAATAAATCTGACACACTATTCCACATTACTGCTTACATAATAACTTTTGCTGCAGAATGAAGGACTCTGTTTTGCTTCTTGTTTTTGTCCTTTTCAGAATAACACATACGATATCAGCACAGTGATACTGTTTGTACCCAGCTTAGTATATACTTTTCTTCCGTATTTCTCAGAAGCAGTATGGTTTCCCCATGGAAGGGTACATCTGCATCTAGATATTAATGCTTGCAGCATGCATATGCTCATATTCTGGTTAGAGCAGTACTGCATATCTAAAATATGTATAATGTTATGGATTTAGGAGAAAAAGTTGAAAATATTGCTGATATTCATGATGCAACTGGAAGACTGACATTTGGTGACGAGAATTATTTTATTAAATGTCAGGTATTAAATGTAAAGTTGGATAAGGAGCAGCAGTGTGATGTTCTGAGCACACAGTGGAGTTTTCTGACTAAGGCTGAGCAAGGAGAAAATAGTCAGTTACCAATCAGGAGACAAGATCTGCCTCAAGTCATTGCACCACAGGTACCAGTATGATACAGTCATAATCCATGTAGGTACAAATGACATAAGACGTACTTCCCTGGACTATATGAAGAGTGACATTATGATCTTGGACTGTGTGTGCCAGGCTGGTATGAGCTTAGCATTGAATAGTTTCTACCTTCTCCAAGAATGATACAGAAGATGTTTGACTTTAATTATTTGCTTAGTTTTCGATGTTATTATAGGGAGAAATACAGTATTGGTCAGTGTGGAAGGACATTGTTATAAAACCATTTTTCCTTGCCAAAGATGGTCTGCAACTGTCCCCTTTAGGCTTTCAGATATTGTCTGAAATACTGTCCTCCCCTTAGAGCCATTTTTAAACAATGCAAGATTGGCAAACTTTCCACAATAGAAAAAGTTACACAAAGAAATCTAAAGGTGTTACTGCTCAATGCCAGTAGTCTAAACAAGAAGCTCCACTCCCTTCAAGCTGTCCTCACCTTGGAGAATGCAGACATCTGTGCAGTTATTGAGACATGGTTTAAAGCAACAGAAAGTAACCCAGCAGTTCAAGGTTTCACTGCCTTTCACACATTTTAGGCCATCAACTCCACAGACAGGTACTAAAGGTGGAGGTGCACTAGATTTACATTTATAGCAAGTATACCTCTAGCTAAGGCAGTTGGTATAATATCCCACTTAGGCATTGCAAACAATCTCACAGAATTAGGCATAAACACCTATGTAACTCACTGGATAGCAAGACAGATTACAGATAGGACCCCGAAAGTTAGGACAGAAAGGACTACGTACAAAAAGAGGCTGTTCACCAATGAGGCCCCCCAGGGTGCTATGCTGGGTCCACTTCTCTTTGGTATCTACTTTTTGGAAGTCGAGGCCAATGTCAAGGGCCTCTGGCTTACCAATTCTGCAGATGATTGAAGCTAGGAGCAATCATAGAAATCCTCCAAGATACTTACATCTTACAGGAAGGTCTAATACAGACAAATGACTGGTGCCAAAGCCATAGCTTAAAACTCAGTGCCAAGAAATGCAAAATAGTATCTTTTGTGAAATCAGTCACTCAGGAAACCTAAGTCATTGTTAAAACAATCCTAAAATTAGACACAGTAGTCAGGAATTTGTGACTCATGTAGATAATAACCTGGCTTTTGACCAATAAGTATCTAAGGTAGTAAGAAAATCATTCTATATCACTCGGCTTATATGTAAGGGCGTGACATCTAGGTCTGGGGAAGACATCATGTCACTGTATTCAGTCCTCTTCAGACATGTCATTAAGTATAACACCCCCTTCAGTATATACTTGACTAGTTACATGAAACAACTGGAACATCCTCAGAGATTTCTCACAAAAAGAATGCAGTGCGTAAACACAATGTCCTATGCAGATCTCCTCAAAGCCCTATCTCTATACTCTGTTTACTACAAACTGCTGTCTGTTGATTTCTACCTGGCATATAAGGCATCCTTGGATCCCGCTCTGATGGAACATTTGCATAACCACAAAAGAAACAGCACCAGAACTACTAGATTTAAGGATTTCAATATTGCCTGAGACTTAAGTAGGACAAGTTGGAGGGACAGTTATGCACCTTAGGGAACCCCCATTCTTTGGAATAGGCTTCCCATCCATGTGAAGCAGAGCCATTCTCTAACCCTATTCAAAACCAACCTGGAAAAGTGGATAAGAAATCGGATATGTACCCCAGTCTAACACCTATGCCTCTGATGGACAGAGACAGCCTTTAAATCATGCCCTAACTAACATATACCTCTTAAAAATAACCTCACAGGCACAACAACTCATAGGATACATTTTGGCTGAATGGCTGAGCTTATAAAGGCTCCTGTGGTTGTTGGCCTAGTATACATTTGTGAACCTATTCTTGTGTACCTTGTCCTACTTTATTATTTAATTAAATTCATAACAGCAGTAAACAGAATAGAAAGCTAATACAAAATGGGAAATTAATGTTAATACATTCAGACTAGGGAAAACAAAATGACCATTAGCACCATTACGAACTGCACTGGAGGATGGGCAGTAATAGAAGATTAATAATAGAGGTGAGTGGGAATACTTCACAATGTTGTATATTAATGAACTCAGGAGCACGGTTCCTTGTCTAAACCAAATTTTGTGCTACCACTTTGCTATTCGGGATTTATTTTAGGAGGAACTGTCCTGTTCCATTAATATTACATGACTATAACTCAGTCAGACCTGTTGGTATAACACTTAAGGTCTTTGCCATCCATGCACAAGGTACAAGGTTCAATCCAGACCTCTGGCCAATGACTGAATGGAGTTGTGGGCAGCAGCCCATACCGTAGACGGTGTCCTTCAAGGAGAAGAGTTCTACAGACCAACCACTTTCGGCACAGTATTCTCAAGAGCATGGATCACAGCCATGCCAAAGCTAGCTACTCGGTGGTGTAAAAATTGGCTGTAGGTGATTTAGTCATGTTGGCTAAATTCATGGGAATTTGCCAGTAATAAGTGGGTTAAGGACCCAGCCTACTCCAATCTATGACAGGGACCCATCGGTTCATAAGTGTTTCCTAAGCTAACAACCACAAGGTCCTTTGTTAAGCCTAGCCATACATCCCAAATCTCTGGCAAGTTCTGATACCCTAAAGTGTAAGTATGGGCCTGTGAGATGAACCATTTGCAGGTTACCTATTTGCATTAAAGACATAGGTGTCAAACCAAGGACGAATTTCTGTTTTCCCATCCAATTGTCCAAGTTTTACTTGAATTTGGTTAGGGAGGAACTTTGCTTCACATGGATGGGGAGCCTGTTCCATAGATGGGGTCATCTCTGAGATATATACCTATCTCTCCAGCAGGTCCTATTTATATCACAGGAAAGGTTTAAGTCTTTAAATGGGTAATTTTGGTACTGCTTGTTTTGTGAATATGCAAGAGGTCCATCAGAGTGGGGTCTGACAATGTCCTGTATGCCAGGCATAGATCTCCCGTCAAAAGCCTGTAGGGGACAGAATACAGGGATAGGGCCTTGAGGCAGTCTGCACAGGACATATTACTTATGCCCTATATACTTTTAGTGAGGAACCTCTGTGGACATTCCAATTGTTGGATATGCCTGGTTAGGTACATACCAAAGGGGGCATTGTACTCAGTGATAGGTCTGATGAATGCTGAATACAGTGGAAGAATGACTTCCTTGAATTTAGATGCCATACCTTTGTTTATAAGTTGTGCAACATAGAATTATTTCCTCACCACTGTAGACACATGATGATCAAAGGCTAGATTACTATCTATGTATGTCCAAAAAGTCCCTGACTACTGGGTCAACTCTAAGAGGTGTGTTGTCAATATGATAGTTACCAGGGATGGATGACTTCCCAAAGGATAGTATTATACATTTCTTGGCATTTAGTTTTAGTCCATGGCTCTGACATCAGTTGTTTGTCTGTGACAACCCCTCCTGAAGAACATTTGTGTCAGTGTGAGATTCAATGACAGCTCCTAATTTGCAATTATCTGCAAATTTAGTCAGCCAGGGAACACTGACATTGGCCTTGACTTCTGAGAAGTAAAAGCCAAAAAGGAGCGGTCCAAGGACTGATACCTGAGGGACTCCACTTGTGACGGGCCTCTTTGTAAGGTGGACTCCCCAATCCCAACTTCCTGGATCCTGTCTGTGAGCCAGTTGGCTATCCAATGGGCTTGTATCTAACCTCTTGAGTTTGTCAATAATGCCCGAGTGGGGTAGTGTGTCAAATGCCTTGGCCAGGTTGAGGTAGGCAGTGTGAATGATTTTGCCCTCATCCATTAATTTGGTGACTTTCTCAAAGAAGCCCACTAGGTTAAGTAGGCATGATCTGCCCTTGACAAAACCAAACTGGGTTGGGTCTAGTGTCTGGAGGTTTACTATATCTCTGTTGATCATCTCCATGAAAATTCTTTCCATGGCTTTAAATATAACACTAGTGAGACTTATGGGTCTGTAGTTTCCAGGGTCTGAGTAACCACAAATTGCCAAAGAACTGGAACCAAGGTGGAGTACAGCACAGTAACCAGAGAGGTTCAAGAGAAGTGCAAGTTTATTGACTATACAGTAAAACCAAGGTTTAGCACTTTCTTCCCCCAGTAAGGGACTTCTTCAGAACAACCTTTTACAAAAACCCAGCCCTTAAATATGGAACTACCAATTACATTAATTACATTCATTATTCCAGTGATTATCCTAATTAAAATGATATTAATCATTACTTACACAATCATTCTAAAATTCTTAAATAAAACAATTAACCTAAAATATTTTTTAACTTTAATACACTGGATATACTAACATTCTCATTAATACCTGGATACTGTGTTACATTCAAACGTAACTTCCATTTTAATTCGCAAATATCCAGGTGTACATCTAGCAATCTCCCTTGTAAATCCTTTACCAATTGCTGTACTATCAAGAACTTAAAATTATGGTCATTGCATTCCTTCTTATGTCTCTTTCACAAACTTTTTCAACTACCCCTTTTAGATTATTAGTGGGGGGATTGAAGGTACTGGGCTTCTTTATCTTCTGGCCAAGATTTACACCGCTATTACTGTTGTTACTAAACCAAACTTTTAGGTTTAATTTGCGTGTAAATAGCTTCAAATCCACCAAAGTATCAGCCACTTTTCCTCTTCTACTCGGAACAAAGGTGAAACCCTTCGCTAATAGAGTCACATGTATACTACTTAATGGCTTACTTGAATAATTAAACACCTTAAAATCTCCAGTAGTATTATATATGATCTGTGGTAAATTAAGGTCATCGTTGTCCATCCCGTTTTCTAATACATGCATCAATACATCCAAATCAATTTGCTCACTATCCATTTCTACACTTTCATCTATGTTATTAACATCACACACCCGTTCAAATTTGAAATCCACATAAGTGGTTGTGTTATAGTTGTTACTGTAATCTACACACTGATTAACATTTTCATTATATGAGTCGTGAAACATAAAATTTACAAGCAACTGTCCTGTATTATTATGCTCATAAATATTTGCCAGGTTACAGTCTTTTTCGCACTTACATCGTTGGAAATATCAAAAGCCAAATCCATTAATTTGTCTTCTGATAATTGCAGTTCTTTTGATTCTTCGATCTGGCCCCCTGCTCCACATAATCCCCTTGGCCATTCCCCGAAAAATAAGCCTGCTGTCCCTTGCCTTGCAACCTCTTTGAACGCAGTATATTTTCTTCTATGGGAGGTTGTTGTTGAAAGTGTACGCATTGCTCCTGATGTAACCTTTGTGGTGATGTCACTTCCTCACTTTCTCACCTCAGGATTGGTTCCTTCACCATTGTAACCATGACGACCCAGGGAAAGCAGATAAGCTCTCCCTTAGGAGTATTCATTCATATCTCTTTTAATTTTATTTGTTTTCCATAGGAAAATATCACTGCAGACACAAATCCACATTGCTAAATAAATTGGCATAATTGGTTTGATAACAATCAAACACCAAATCTTTTTGTATGACATTGTTGTTCTCCTCTAACCCCTTGGTTAGCAACAAGGAAACTAAAAATCCACTGTTTCGCTGCACGCCTCCGTGTCTTGGGAAATCCACGCACCACTGCTCTGTTGAAATAATCAAGCAGAAAAAGTCAAACGACCGACCAAAAAGGCTACAAAAAATGTTTTAGTAAAATTTTATCGGATAAAATAAAATGAAATAACAGACTACAGTTAGACTCCAAGGTTTAGCGCTTTCACTTGTAAAAACACAAGCTTCATCAGAACACTCTAACTGACAAATTCTGATGTAAAATAACCTTTTTGGCGCCATAAACTTTTGAATCTATGTTACATATTTAAAGACAAACATACCCATTATCAAACCCAACAATCCATCCATAATTGTATATTACATTTATCATAAAGAACGTTAATTAAACAAACGAAATTGTGTATTTAAAATCACATAAAATCACAATATTAATCTAAAAAGTGGAATAGTCACAGAGTCAAATAAAACTTATGTACCAAAGTTTTATGTACAAAAAATTCATATGTATAATACTACAATATTCAATATATACTATACCCCCCCCCTTGTGCGCTTTGCCACAACCACCAAATTGAAGACTGAGTAACCACAAATTGCCAAGCAATTGGAACCAAGGTGGAAAACACCACAGCAACCAGAGAGGTTCAAGACAAGTGCAGGTTTATTGTATATACAGTAAAACCAAGGTTTAGCACTTTCTTCCCCCAATAAGGAACTTCTTCAGAACAACCTTTTACAAAAACCCAGCCCTTAAATATTAAACCACCAATTACATTAACTACATTCATTATTCAATTGATTATCCTAATTAAAACCATATTAATCATTACTTACACAATCATTCTAAAATTCTTAAATAAAACAATTAACCTAAAATATTTTTTAACTTTAATACACTGGATATACTAACATTCTCATTAATACCTGGATACTGTGTTACATTCAAACGTAACTTCCATTTTAATTCGCAAATATCCAGGTGTACATCTAGCAATCTCCCTTGTAAATCCTTTACCAATTGCTGTACTATCAAGAACTTAAAATTATGGTCATTGCATTCCTGAATATGCCTACTTAAGGCATTAGCCATTTTTTTGGTTTTACTGTATATTCAATAAACTTGCACTTCTCTTGAATCTCTCTGGTCGCTGTGCTGCTTTCCACCTTGGTTTCAGTTTCCAGGGTCTGTAGATGGCCCACCTCTGTGCAGAGGGATTACTGCTGCCTTTCTCTATTCATGAGGCACAAAGCCTGTTTGGAGGCTACAGTTAAATAGTAGTTCCAGAGGCCCTGATAGGTCATGTTTCATGCTATTTAGAAGTCATCCTGGGATTCATACTAATAACAAGAGGGTTGTATGTATCCCTATTTGCCACTGTGTACCCACCATAAAGCCTGACAGCCTTGGGTCAATAAGCTACTGGACAGCCAATGTCCATTTTCCCAGCATGGGGGTGGATGGAAATCCAATCAGTCTACTAAACGTGAACTAAGACTTGCTACACTCAATGTAGGTTCACTGACAGGATGCAGCTTAGAAGTGGATGACATGATGGTAAGAAGAATGCTTAACATCCTACATATCCAACTGGCAAGATGGCTGGGCAGTGCAGCAAAGTCACTCAGCTTGGGATCCAGAGTCTACTACTCAGGAGAAGTACAGACTAGAGATGGTGTGGGAATTATGGTGAGGGAAAGGCTTCAGAAGACAGTGAGGGATGTCATCATTAGACTACAACCTAATGATAAGACAGTATTCATAATCTCGGCCTATGCCTCACAGCAGGGTTATAATAGTGAAGACAGCATTCACACATCAGTGGCAGGGCAAGACAATGTGACTTGGTGTTGATAATGGGTGACCTGAATACACATATTAGGACAGACAGAACAGGATATGAGGACTGCCTGTGTCCACATGGGTGAGGAAACAAATAAGAAGGAGAGGCCATTCTAATCTGGCAAATGGTAACCATACATATGGCTCTGCAAGAGAAACAATCAAAAGATCACAAGAGTGGCCAACATGCAACTCACTAGACTTCCTCCCAGTAAGGTAGAATCAGTGATTGAAAAGTGACCCCCAAGTGAAACAGCCGGCCCACAGCATAAACCACTGTTTGCCACACTACAGCAGCAACAGGTTGGAAGGAACAGATCAACAAAGTTGCTATATGCAGTCAATGTGACATTACAGGCAGACTCTGAACAAGAACTACAGCAAAGTCTAGGGAATAGAATGGAATGCAAAACTGAAGTGACATGGGATGAAACTGAGTACAGATAAGACAGTTATAATGGTAGCAAATGGAGAAAATCAGAAGAAACTAAGAATTGAGATAGAAGAGAAAACATTGGAACGGGTTAACAGCTAAGTATCTGGGAGGGGGTGGTTGACAAGAAGGGAAGTCAGAATCAGAGGTACTTCGGCCAAATGACAGAGAATGTCAGGGGTAGCATATGACAAAAAAATGCCAAAGAAGCTGAAAAGTAAGGTGTATTAAACAGTGGTGCAACCAGTATTACTGTATGGTGCAAAAATCTGTGCAGTAAAGGCAGAGCAGTTGTGGAAGATAGAGATGATGGAAATGGTTTATCTCCGAAGCCCCTGCCTGCACTTCATCAGGGGTGCTAGAACTTGTCAAAGACTTAAGATGCATGGTTAGGCTTAAAAAAGCCTTTGTGCTTGTTAGGCTAGTAAACACCTATGAAGTGCCTGAGACAGGTGATAGGCTGCGTACTATAGGCAGGTGAAGAAATGACAACATCAGATTAGAAATCAAAGTAGCTCAAATTGCAGAAAAGATTAAAGAGAACAGATTACTGTGGATTGGGAACATGTGCTGAAATGCTGAAGACAATCTAGTGAAGAAGATTTGGGGCGGACAGGAAGAAGGCAAGAGGAAATGAGGGTGTCCATCAAAGAGGTAGACGGATTGTGTGAGAGAAGACCTGCAACAGTCAGGCATGACTGTTGAAGAAGGTAGAAGCATGACATTGAATGGAGAGAGATGGCAACAGTTGACACATCATGCAGTCCCCATGTAGAAAATGGGATAAAGGGGGTTGATAATAATGAACCCCATCTTCAGTCAGATGTACCAGAAACACTTGGGAGCTGCAAAGCACTATAAAATGCTTTACATCTTCCCAAAAGTTAACAATCATTTTAAGGGGCACTCTCCCTTCCTCTAGCTGCAGGTTATATTATACTGGGACTGCAGAGGATATACACACCCTAGATAGGAGGTGTGGAGGATATTAAAAAGTACGTTCAAGTACCAATTCAAGCTTAGACATGGAAATGTTTTACTACCACTTCTTTAATAATGCAAAAATAACAATACTTCATGCAGAAACAAGCTATGTTTATCCTGAAATTATAAGTCCATCATGGATTATTTGAATCTCCTATGAAGTCACAGGAATACCTTAGGAGAAACTCAAACTTAATTCTGTACAATGCCTGAATTGTCACTCAGTATACTTTGCTTCCCTGAAAATTTTCATATTTTTATCAAATAAAATACTCTCAGTATACTTCGCTTGCCTGAACATTTTCACTAAATAAAATACTCTCAGTATACTTCGCTTGGCTGAATATTTTCACTAAATAAAATACTCAGTATACTTCGCTTGGCTGAAAATTTTCACTAAATAAAATACTCTCAGCATACTTTGCTTAGCTGATAATTTTCATATTTTTACCAAATAAAACACTTGTATTGCTGAAAACAAGTGTAGGCCAGAGTAATTTAATTTCAGCCCTGAGCTGTGTCTCATCTTAAAAATAACCGGATGTTTATTTTGAAGATAACAGAAATTAATTTACATGTGGCTTGAAAAAGCTCTTCTGCACTCCTCAGTTGTTCCATAAATTATCTATATGTACCAGAAAGAGGAAATAGAGTCTAAGAAGTGCCATGGACCATGAAAAGTTATTTGCATAATTCAAGCTCTTTGATGAGCAAAGTCTCACACCAAATGTCCCCGATGTCAGAGGCTTATATGGGCAATTATATGTTTCATTTATTCTGCTTACTCGGATAGTCCAACAGGGCAGGACAAATTTTCTACGAAAGCCTAAAGAGAAATGATCCGGAAAACAAATACTGCAGAGATAAATAGGTCATAGATATGTTTAAGTTCATTGAAGCTCTTTCTGGTATAATTTAATCAGTATTATTATTTGCCAAAATACATTTTATTATCTGTAGAAGTATGTATAAGAGAAAACTCACAGCACAAACATACAAAGGCATGAAATATGTGGTACTTATATTGACAACTTTAAAAGGGCATGTCATAGAAAAGACTATGAGTGAGACAAAAGTATGCCACAAGTATGCTGTTTTGAAAGGAACATTTTAAAGGTGGAATGAATGATATTAATCTGAGGAAATAATATGAATCTGAGAAGTATGAGGAACATAAAAGAGTCAAACTGGGAAAACTTGGAAATCAGGAATACATCTATCATTTGTTCAGGCAAAATCTACAGATCTCCAGCAAGAGGTAAAAAAGCAGTAGAAACATGGCATAAAGCAGCAGTTGATATGCTCACAGCTATGCAGTGTAGGGGGATAATGCCCTGGCTATAACCCAGATGAACTGAGTTTCATGTAGCGACTGAGGAGCTAGAGGAGACAGATTAGGGGCAGGGTGGGAATGTGTAGTCAGTAATGCATCACCCATCTTTTGGGAATTGGCAGTGTGCAGCATCATGCCTGAGGACATCTGTTTGGCTTCACCCACCTGTAACAATTAGGGTTGCCACCTTTTCAAATGGACAAAGTCGGACATTTTCGGGACACACGTCAGATTTTACAGGCCGACACATACCCACGGTCAGTACAAAGGATAGAACTTTACTTTTTTGCTTAAATAAAAGCTTATTCTTGTAGCACTTTACTTGCTTATTCTGTTTCTTGTAACATTTAGGTATTTTAGATACATAAATAACTATTTTATGCAACTATTAATAAAATAAAATACATAAAATAAATTACATAAAATATGGGACATAATTATGTCCTACAATCTTAGGACATTTGCCATTTTTAATAATTTTTGTCAGGACACAACTGCCCAAAGAGGGACTGTCCCTCGCAAAGTGGGACAGGTGGTAACCCTAGTAACAATAGGCAATACAACACATGCACAGTAGACTACATGTATAAACAGCGGGTAATGACAGCCCCACTAAATACGAAATTACACATATCTGCCACCAGGAGTAAGCTTAGGCTACTAGATGATGCCTGAGCTCCACCTTGAAGAATGATATGTTTGTAAGTGAAGGACATCAGGTAGTTCTCAGCTCTAGATAAAATTTTGCTCCAACCTTTTGACATGGGTTGTTCAAAATAAAACCAAAAACATTGCTTTTTTGTAGGTGGCAAGTGTCCCTGTATAACCCACACCTTGGCTGATTATGTATACTTACTTTAAGATTGTACAAAATTCTCGAGGAAAGGGCATATTGCCCAACTCTGAGAATCTTCTGATCTCTCACACCTGACAACCATCTCTTTAGTAGACCAAATTCTGTCACCAAAACTATAGTTGACAAACATAATGGCTTTCATACACACACACACACACACACACACACATATATATATATATATATATATATATATATATATATATATATATATATATATATATATATAGGTCTACTTCTAAAGCCCAACTTCCACATAACTGACTATCAAAATCTCAAGACGAAAATCACAAAAGCTCAGAAAGCCGAATGTCGACTGTTTACTACAGTAACTAAACACATGGCCAACATGCCCTTTTCTCCACTGTAGTGTGATCCCACAGTTAGTATATTTAGTTGGGGGGGATGGGGGATGCAGCCCACCACACTGGAGATGTGGAGGGCATAGCCTCCCACCTAGGTGAGTTTTACTTACCTTGGCTTGAGTTTCATTTACAGTTGGCCATGTATTTACTTACCCTGATAAAAATTGATGTTTGGGTTTCTAACTACAGAGGCCTCCAAAGCAGACACCCAAGCAACTGCCACCTCAAGACATAAGACATGCAACACATAGTTCTCAAAGTCAGTGTGCTAAACAGTCACAGCCCTTAAGGCCAAACACAATGCCAGACACACTTGTTATAGGTGACTCCATAGTCAGACACACTGACGTCCCTCTCACCAGACTGAACAAGGAAAAGATCACAGTTAGCTGCCTGTCAGGCACTAGAATCCGCCACATAACACAAGCACTCAGGTCACTCCACAGCAAGTACAAGTATGACTCAGTCTTTGTCCATGCCGGTGTGAACGACCTGAGACGTACCTCCCTGGACTACATGAAAAGAAACATAGAGGAGCTCTCAGATTATGTAGCCCAGGCCGGTATGACCCTGACCCTGAGCAGTATCCTACCCTCACCAAGAATGATGCCACAATACAGAGACAAAATGATCAGCTTTAATAATTGGCTTAATTACTGGTGTCATTCTAAGGGGATCCAATGTCTGTCTGCCTGGGATGACATGCTTGACAAGCCACGCTGCTTCGCAAGGGACGGCTTGCACCTGTCACCCTGGGCTTCCGGATATTGGCAAAGGCTCTTGCCACCCCATAGTGCCTTTTTAGGCAAGGCTCAAATGATAAACCTACCACCCTAGAAGACAAAAATGGAGAAAAACTAAGGGTAATACTGCTCAATGCCAGAAGTCTAAACCTCAAGATGCACGCCCTCGAAGCCCTCCTCAGTATGGAGAACATCGATGTTTGTGCTGTGACTGAAACCTGGTTCAAGGCTCCTGAGAGCACCCCAGCACTATCAGGTTATACCTCATATCATGCGTTCTGGCCCCAAAATCCGGACTGAACCACAAAAGGAGGGGGAGTGTCCATATTCATAAAGGATACACACACCTCCAGGTTAGTGGCAACGCACGAAGCATCGGAGACCATCCAGGTGCAATTAACCATAGGTAAAACTGCCCTACAGTTTGTAACATGCTACAGACCACCTTCTCAAACTCAGGAAACCCACACAGCCTTCCTGAAGACACTGGAGAGTATAAATGTCTCTCCAAACACCATCATATTGGGTGACTTTAACTACCCAAACATAGACTGGGAACATTACTCAAGCCCCAACACCCTAGCCCAAAGGTTCCTTGAGTTCATAAACTCAAATGCTATGGAACAACTAGTCACCATTCCCACAAGAGGAGAAAATATACTAGACCTGATCATCACAAACATGGGGACAAAATGCTCCACACGGAAGTATATCCCTCATTGGTGAGATCAGACCATAAATTAATCTCACTGGAGATCCACATCCCGCCCCACCCCCAGCAAAAAAGACCACAGTGAAGAACTTCTCAAAAGCAAACTTCACACTTCTTAAGACTGGAGTGGTATCCTTCAAGGCCCCTGAGCCAGTGGAAACCACAACCCACGCTGCTAAAACCCTTACAAATGCCTTCTACGAGCACCTCCAGGAATGTATGGATCAAGCAATCCCTAATAAAATCAAGACCCTTTCCACCAAAGGCAGGCCCCCGGTCTGGTGGACTCCAGCCATAAACAAACTCTACAACAAGAGGAGAAAGCTACTACATGAAAGAGCAAAATCCCTAAATGGGAAGGCATCTCTGATCAATACTAGCAAAAAACTACGATCACTCATAAAATCATCCAAGGCCAACTTTGAAAGAAAAATCGCTAATGACACAAAAGACAATCATAAAGCCTTCTTTAGCTATGTTAGAAACCTGGGTGGAAACTCCCAGATATGCTCAGAATTAGTCCAAAATGATAAAAAAATCACTGAACCCACAGACATTGCCAACATACTGGCAGACAGGTTCAGTGCAAATTTCTCCCCTCCCTCCCCCCCAAAAGGAGAAATATCTATCCCACCAGAGTCTAGCCTCCCAAACATCTCAGATGCCCAGGTGAGAGCTGCTCTCTCTAAAGCAAAAAACACAGCATCAATGGGACCGGACGGTGTCCCTGGATGTGTGCTACACAAACTCAATGAGGAACTAAACCCACACATAAGGCTGCTGTTTAATCTTAGCCTTACTACAGGATACGTACCCAAAGAATGGCGTGACGGCAACTGTGGTCCCACTCCACAAAGGTGGTGCTTCTACGGACCCTGGAAATTACCGCCCCATAAGCTTGACGAGCCTTGTCTGCAAAGCTATGGAGAGGATCATAATGGAACTCATAAATAAAGACATTGGGGACCTACAGACACTGGATCCTACCCAATTTGGCTTTGTCAAGGGCAGATCCTGCCTCTTGAACTTGGTCGACTTTTCGAAACAGTCACTAAGGCCATTGATGAGGGTAAGGCAGTTCACACAGCCTACCTTGACCTAGCAAAAGTGTTCAACACAATACCCCACTCGGGCATCATAGAAAAGCTCACCAGCTTAGATGTAAACCCATATGTCACAAGATGGGTTGCAAACTGGCTCAAGGACAGAACACACAGGGTTAGAGTTGCTGGTGCCATGTCAGACTCTAAGCCAGTCACGAGCGGTGTCCCACAGGGCTCAGTCCTGGGCCCCCTCTTGTTCGGCATTTATTTTTCTGAAGTGCAGGCAAACATAGGGAGATTGTGGTTGACAAAATTTGCAGATGACTGCAAACTGGGCACCATAATTGACACTCCATCAGACATAGACATCCTCCAGAAAGGTCTCATAGAAATGGATAACTGGTGCCAGAGCCATGGCCTTAAGCTAAATGCCAAAAAATGTATAGTCATACCCTTTGGGAAAAACAAGGTAACCCCTAATTACCACATAGGTGGTAATCCATTAAACACAGAAGAAGTTATCAGGGACCTGGGGACCCAAGTTGACAGTAACCTCTCTTTTGACACTCACATTGCCAAAGTGGTTAGGAAGACCTTCTACATTGCCCACCTGATCATGAAGGGATTCACATCCAGATCAGGAGAGGTCATTGTACCCCTGTACTCTTCACTTATCAGACCAATGATTGAGTACAACGCCCCATTCAGAATGTACCTTACCCGACACCTGCAGCAGTTGGAAAGACCCCAAAAGTTCCTCACCAAAAGGATAAAGGGGCTCAAACATATGTCATACGATGCCCGACTGAAGAAACTCCAGCTCTATTCAGTCGCATACCGTCTGCTCAGAGGTGATCTGTGCCTGACTTACAAGGCCATGTCCAACCCGGAATTAATGGACATGCTCCACCTCAAAAAATCCAAATCCACCAGAGCCACGAGCAAGAGACTTAAACCTCAACACGGATATAAATAGGACGTGCTGGAGGGACAGATTCATCACCCAGAGACTCCCTACACTATGGAACAGAATCCCAGTCCATGTGAGGCAGAGCCCCTCACTGACTCTGTTCAAGAGAAATCTTGACGAGTGGATGGGAGATCGTAGGTTTACCCCGGGAATCATCTCTGTATCACTGCTGGACAGAGGCACAGCAAACTAATGGGTATAGTATTCTCATCCTAAGGGGTGGTGAAAGCCACACACACACTGGCTAGGCTTATAAATGCCCTAGGGCAGATAGCCTAGTATGAACCTATGAACCTATGAACCTATAAACCTATGAACTTTTGTGATTTTTATCTCTGGATTTTGAAAGTCTGTCATCTGAGATTCAGGCTTTAGAAGTAGAGCCATAGATATATCTCAGTAGACTGAAACCAATAACACTGACTGTGAAAAGTAAAAAAAAAAGATTGACACTTTAATGGGCATGCTTCAGGGCACATCAGACCATGCAAAAGAAAACTATTTCTCCCCCATGATAATTATGTGTACCACCTCTGAGATCTCACAATCTCCATGGAAGGGACATTATCTCCTATCCCCGGGGACTGACAGTCTTGCACACCTGTCGACCATCTGTTTTATCAACCAAAGTGTGTTGACAAAACAGATGTCCAAATCTGTGAGTTTTGATTAATAAGTGCTCATATATATATTTGTTTGTTGTTTGCCTAGTCAAACTTTCCTGGTTAATAAAAACAAAGATCATTTTCAGCAGAGCTTCATGGAGAACAGCTACACAAATTCAGGGGCTAAAACACAAATAACAAAGACAATAGTGAAAATATAAAACTGATACTTACATTAATTAAATATACATATAATGATACAAGTAATATTAGGCCAGTATGATACAGATATTGAATAAAAACATTTTTTTATGAGAAGTTAGTAGGAAAGGTAAAACAATATATAGGGTTTTTGTATATAATGGGGATGGGAAGGAAAGGAGAGAAAATAGTACAGAAAGAAATATAGGTTGAATAAGTGGAATACAAGGATTGTAAGTTTAGTAAGAAGAAAAGTGGAACGTATGAGAGGAAGAAAGGAAAAAACTGATGATGAAAGGCAAAGAAATAACTGTTACACAGAAAAAATATGTCACTGTACAAACACAGATACAGGAAGGTGAGGCGTATTACAGTTGTGGTGATTATTTAATTGGATAAGCCTAGTGTGGAACATATACAGAACCAGGTGTTGTTGCTTAGATACTATTTCAGTTGGGTTTTGAAGTTTATTTTATTTAAGCTGAAGTGGGATGGATTTCTGCAATTTAGTGACATAATTTGAGTACAGTGAGACACCTACAGTATTGTTTGACTTACTAGTGATTAGAAGGGATTTGCTGCTTGAGCATAGCTCTCTAACAGATGAGTAATAGTGTAATATGTTTTGTAGTGCTGGACGATTTTAGGCTTGTAGAATACATTGAAGGCCATAAGAAGCTGTGAGAAGGTTAAATACTGGGGGAGCCAGTTTAACCCTTTTAGCACTGCACAGTGATGAGTTTTATAGGAGGTGTTAGTGAGGAATTTGGCTATTTTGTTATAATATGCTTTGGGATTCATTTTGTGGGTAGTGTTCAGGTTTGTGACAATATGGGATACATACTGGAGATAATGGCATAGGTAGATTTACTCTATCAGTGTCTGTGAAATACTGCTTAGTCTTACAAAGGGAGCCTAGTTTCATGTGTGTGTTTTTTAATGGACTGAAGAAGTGGCTGGTCGAATGGTTGAATTCAAGATTATCATCAATTAAGATCCCAACAGTTTAGTTTGTGCTGCTGTTTCAGTGTTGTTTGTGCTGCAGTTTCAGTTTTGTATTGCTAGATAAAAGTATGTAGAATGTGCGCTGTTATCTGGAATATCTTTTAGGAATGAAGAGCTTTAATTTGGTTTGGTTGTCCTGCCAACATGTCCTATTTAAGTCACAGGCAAAGTTTAAATCCTTAGTTCTAGTATTCCTGCTGTTATTCATTTTACAAATATGAAAAGGGTCTATCAGACTGGGCTCCAAGAATGCCTTGTATGCCAAGCATAAATCACCTACTAGCAGTCTGTAGGAAACAGATTATAGAGTAGGACTTTGATGCGATCTGCATAGGACATTGTGTTTACACCCTGTATTTTTTTTTGTGAGTAACCTCTGCAGACATTCCAGTTGTTCCATGTGCCTCATCAGGTACTTATAGAAAGGGGTGTTATACTCAACGATGGGTCTGATGATGGCTATGTATGATGGCACGATGACTTCCCTGGACCTAGATACCATGCCCCAATTTATAAGCTGAGTGACATAAAATGATTTTTTTACAACCTTAGACACACGTTAGTCAAATGCCAGGTTACTATCGCTACATGAGTCCCGAAATCTCTGGATACTGTGTCTACTTTTGTTTTATGAATGAGGTAGTTTCACTGGGTGGCTAGCCATCCCAAAGGTGCTGGGTTTTAAGCTGTGGATTTGGCACCAGTCGTCTGTGTTTGACCTTCCTGTAAGATAAGTATCCTGGATGGTTTATATGATTGCTCCTAGCTTGCAATCATCTGCAAAGTTGGTAAGCCAGAGACCCTTGACATTGGCATTGAGTTCTAAAAAATAGATGCCAAAGAGGAGTAGACCCAGGACAGAGCCCTTGGGACTGTACTGGTGACTGGGGTGTTTGCATAGGTAGTCTCTAAATTCCTAACTTACTGGGCCATGTCTGTGAGCTAGTGAGCTAACCAGTGAGTTACTTAGGTTTTATGCATAATTACATGAGTTTGTTTACAATGTCTGAGTGGGGTACTGTATCAAATTCTTGGCTGGGTCACGTTAGGCAGGATGCACCATTTTGCCCTCATTCATATCGTTGGTGACTTTCTCAAAGAAGTCCACCAGGCTCAGTAGGCATGACCTGCCTTTGACAAAATAAAACTGTGTTAGATACACTGTCGTAAGGTTTTCTATGTTATTGTTAATCATTTCCATAATCATTCTTTCCATGGCTTTGCATATGAGACTAGTCAAACTAATGGGCCTGTAGTTTGTGGGATTCATTGATGGCCCACCCTTGAGAAAAGAGATGACCATTGCATTCTTCTACTCCCATGGCACAAAGCCTCTTCAGAGGCTGTGTTTGAATAGTGACACCAGTAGCCCTGATAGGTCATATTTCAGGATAGTTAAGCATCCTGGATATTAATGGTGCCCAGTGAAGCTGCATTTTTTGCCATATAGAGCAAATCTAAGACCTGCTCCCCACTGATAGTTGGAGGTGTTATGGCAGATAGTATTTCCTGTGGGGGGGCAGCTGGAGGTGAGAGGGGAGTTAGGTTGCTGAATTTGTCAGCTACAAGATATGCTATATCTCCTGGTTCTGTGAATGTGACACCATTTACCAACAGTTCTACACACTGTTGTGTGCTACATTTGAGGTTTCAGACATAGCTTAAGAAGGTCTTATGGTTGTCCTCTGCCTGGAAAGCTATCTTTACCTCAAAATTTGCTTTGCCTGACTAAATTAGTCCTCTTAGTTGTCTATTCAATTTGATGAGAGTTTTTATCTGTTTTGATGTTACACTTCCTAATTTTAATGAGGACTTTTTTCTGTTGTTGTACAATATGTTTAATTTTGGATTCCACCAGGGTGTTTTCTTTTGTTGAGTTAGTTTTGGGCTTGCTTCTTGTAGGCACAGCAGCCACTCTCCAATCCTTAACATGGTTGTACAGAGGTTCTGGGAATAATTCTGCATAGGCTACATTGTTATATGGGTTTGGATGGACTTGACATTTTGACAGGTTATCACTTGATTAGTTTGCCTTGAAGTAGTTTCTAGCAGTTACAGGGTTTGGTGGGGTTACCAAATTGATTCTTATTTCAAAGGAGACTCTTTTGTGGTCTGACCTTACACGGGGGGGGGGGGGTGCTGTGTTCTGCCGTACTTGTGAGTACCCAGTCCAATGTGTTGAAACTTCTAGTATTGATATCCACTAAATGGTCCAGGATGTTTCTGTTTACAAAGTCTAGAATCTCTGTACCTACAAATTTGGAGTTTGTGTAGGATTCTCAGTTTACAGAGCAATAATTAAAGCCCCCCTCATGAGTGGTATTTGGTTTAATGGTGAGTGTCTCCAACAGGACTAAGTATGGGCTATGGATTTGATTGGGACAGAGGGCTGGCTTGCTAGTGTATGGTATGGGACTTTGTCTGTGGTAATTCAGATATGGAGAAACTCCAGTGCATCATCCTTTTTAACCAACTTAGAGGTATGCTTGTTACTGAGATACATACATAGAAACTGAGAAGACATTCTCACAGGAGACTTCAGTTTGTTAATAACCAGCTGGAATGCCTAGGCCATGGCCATAGGAAGGGGTAAAGTGAGTTGAGAACTAGATGAGCCATAGTAATAAAGGATGTTTATTAGATTGGACCTTTAAAAGCTGAAGTCTGCAGTACCATGCTAGCATTACCTTCTTTAGTATCACTGTAGGTAACAAAGAAGAAGGTCTGGACAGAAGATGGTGCTACCTTCCAGAAGGCAAAAAGATCTGTAATAGCATAAATCTACCACCAGGAAGGATGGTAAATGAGAAAAGGCCAGCACAGCTGTAAACGATGATGCAATTAACAGATAATACAGCAACTTTAAAAACACATATTTATGCAATGTAAATCAGTGAAATGGATAGTCGTTTCTATTCATTTTTTTGAGTTAAGATGTGCAGAATGAGTTGATTCCAAAAGTGGGAGAATGCATAGGGTAAGAAACCCCTCATGCCAGCATGTATTGTTGATCTTACAGTGAATATTTTTGTCCTTGGAACAGGTATTAGTTGAGCTATTAGATCTATGAAGGTGAAGCAGGTCAAAAGGTAGGAGATCTTTCATAGCACAAAATGCCAGGCAATGATCACCCCACAGAGGGATATTTTAGCCTAACAAGGTAAGTGAAGTGGCTTAAACTAGAGATTTTCCTAGACAGAAAATTTTGGGACCTTTCAGGTTTTAAAATATACTTAGAGAGGTACATTCCAAAGGTGGCATTTATTTCAGTAATGTGTCTTATGCGAGAGGAGTAAAGGGGAGCAAAGACATCATTATACGTAAAAGAAATGTCATGACATATAGGCTGTGAGGGACACACATGGGGTTTCTCATCACAGCTAAGACATGATGACTGAAAAAGTGGTCATTGTCAATGTGGGTACCCAGGTCTCTGATGATGGTGTCTGTCTTAAGGGGAACAAAAGTGGTATAATAAGATGAAGGGACTGAGATCTTAGCAAAAAAAAAACTGCTCCATTTCTTAGCATTTAAAGTGAGCCTAACATTACTGCACCAGGTGTAAGTAAATAAGCACATCATTAGTGTTCCAGGTATAGGTCTGATATGCATTGCTGGAGAATATGGGTATCATGGGATGAGCTGACAGTAGCACCCACTTCGCAGTCATCCACAGACACAGTTGTCTATAGACTTTGTATTCCTAAGTTTACCTCTGAGACATGAATGCCAAACAGGAGGGGACCTGCAACTGAACTCTGTGGGGTACCCATAGTAACATTTCTATGGCAAAGTAGATACCCCCTGCTTGGACTACATACGTTCAGTCTATAAGCCAATTAGCTATCTGATAGACAATGTAAGGGCTACTGCTGAGAATACTGTGTGACCTTGGGCAAGTCACTTACCCAGACTTTCTTGTCAGGTCACCCCTAAAATGGGACTGTGTGTCCAGTGGACCTACTGGATTAACAAATGGGTATTATTATTGGTATTATTACTATTATTATTATAATTATTATTATTAATATTATTACTACCACCACTAATTTTGGTGCCCACATGTGGAACTGTATCAAAGGCTTTAGCAAAGTTAAGGTAGGCTGTATGGACTGCCTGACCATTGTCTGAGGCTACTATGTTCTTGTCAAAAATGACAATCAGATTAAGTGAGCATTATCTGCCCTTAACAAATCCAAATTGATTGAAATCAGTGGTCTGGAGCACGCACATTAGTGTTACTTAGTTCAACTATTATGTGTTCAATTGCTTTACTGATAATGCTAGTGAGACTGACAGACTTATGGTTATCAGTGTCTTCTAAAAAGGATTAGAAAAGTTTACTGTCTTTCTATGCCTTCTGCCTTTTAACTGTTATCCCCTGACACTTGTATATGATAGATTATTTGTTATCTGAACAGACTTCATCTTGACTGAGGTACACCTTGTCCCGGGGGGGGTACAGTTACAGTAAGCAAGTTAACACAGTGCAGTAAAAATAATAAGCTACAGACTCTCCCTTACACAAGACAACATAAATGGTACCATTAAACAGCAACTTGAACAAGCAAATGTGATAAGGGATCACTGCATGTAAAGCACTACATAGCCTCATGCAGTAAGAGTTTGGTCACTTAAATGGGGTTAAACACAGAACAATTACAAGGAGTTAAATTCTCAGATGACCTTTTTAATGATAGGTATTGCAACTCCGTATTTGCCATATAGTTTCTTCCTTCTCCTACATCCCAGTTATACAAGACCTGAATCTATACAAAATTATCTGTGCTCTCTTTTCCTGTCTTTCTCAAGTTTTTGTGAGGTAATTGTTTACAAACCATCAGACTAAACTACATATGTAATAGACTAAACTACATATGTAATAATGAATGCAAGATTTCAGATAACGATGCCTATCCTCTCTATTAAATTGTGCAGCTGAGACAAGCTACAGCATAACTTCTGTCAGAATCTAATTTCATCCTTAATGATGTACAGTGCTTACTGTCCTGAAGTCCAGACACGATCCCATGCCTTACTCAGGGCTATGTCAGACTGTCTCCACACTTCTCAGGGCTATGCCACACTGTTTCCAAAGGTGGTGGCGAGATTATTTTAGCAGACATTTGCATTAGCTTTCTGAGGTAATCAGAACACAAATCTGCTTGCTCATTTATTTTTCAAGCACAGAACAGGGGATTACAAGAAGACCGGAGTATAGCACTGGAGAAGTCTACAGTTTTTCTTATTTCAGCCCACAAGTCTTCATTGTAATGAGAAATGTCCTCACTGTCCAATAAACAGGGCCTAATCTTACTCTGTTCAGTACTTCCTTCTTCAACTGAACATCAGATGACCCAGGATTATTCCCAAATCTAGGACACCAGAATAACAAAGTAACTCCTTAGTCAAGACTAGTGCTCTTGTCCCACTGCTTTAAGCTTTAAGAGGAGTGAAGAAGCTGAGCATGGGAAGAGCAGTTTACATGGGTGTTATCAGTTGGAGTACAGCATGGACCCCTGGCATTCCTGAAACATTAAAAGCCCCGTATTAAAAGCACACACACTGATAACTATCAAAACTACAGCACATTCCTTACTGAATTGACATACTGTAAATTCAGCTATAGACAGAAGAATTTGTTAAGAAGATGGCTTGTCCATACATTTATTATCCTTCAAGGTTCATTACTGAGATGAATGTAGCTCTGAGGACTAAACAAACTATAATGGATTGTTGTTGTCCAAGCCTCAGTGCCAGAATACCTGACTCAATGTCTCCAGGGCATGTGTTTTCACCACCTGGTAAGAGAGATTCTCATATTTAATGTTACAAATGCAAACACCTTGCAAATGAGATTCACAATTCTGCTAATCAAAAAGGCTTTTATGTTTTAGTTCCACTGCAGTTCCAGGCAATGTCTAGCTATGTAAGGAATGCTAATATATATTTAGGAGTGTCATGTTCCTAGCAGTTATATAACAAATGAACACCGCTGTCAGTCCTACCTTCCTGAAGCTGTTACCTGGTAAGCAGTTGGTAAGGCGCAAAAAAAAAAAAAAAAAAAAACATGGATTAACCTAGAACAGAAGAACACAGCTATAGTTATGTTGTTCAGGTAATTCAAGAGCTTTATCTACACAATGAATGTAGGCAGAGAATGTGACATAGCATTATCAGCTTCTGAATGATATAACACTGGTGCAAGAAAAGTATTTCTGTTTGTACTGCTGGAGACCCGCTTACAGAACAGACTTAAAAGCATTATATAACCAACTTTGAAAAAAAAATGGGCAACTGATGAGGTGCTGCCTTTCCTGTGAGAGGGTCTGGGATCTGTCTAATTTTCCATCTGGTGTAGAAGGATATTGAATCAATGTAATGAGGTGTGATGCCTCTTTGCAACAACTAAATATCTTCATCCCCACCCCTCTCTGCATAACAAAACATGAATACTTCTGGAAGCAGTGGCCAGTGGCCACAGTAATATTATTCAAATAGGCATTGCCCCATTACATTGGAGTTATGCACCACTATTCCTGTGCTGTTAGCTATGTAGCATATCCAGTGTAAGAAGTAAACCAGTGTGTGAGGCTAGAATGGTACCATGAGCCAGCAGATGGTTGGTCATAATTCAGTTTTAATAAATTTGATTTAACTGATTTCTTAACAGAATGAATGAAATGAGCTTTCAAAGACACATTTCAGCTATGACAGAGCAAAGTTAAATATATATATATATATATATATATATATATATATAGATATATATATATATATATGTCTATATGTCTATATATCTATAGATCTCTCTCTCTCTAGATATATATATATATATATATATATATATATATATATATATATATATATATATATATATATATAATATGCATGTGTGTGTGTGTGTGTGTGTGTCTGTGTGTGTGTGTGTGCATGTGCATGTATATGTGTGACACCCATGCCCTGGCCCAGCAATCAAGGATCCTCAATCCTCACCACTAACACCTCATATATGAGGAAAGGATAACAAATACACACAGTTGTTGTGTCTTTCGGCTTTTCCCGGTTAGGGGTCACCACAGTGGAACTCCGGTCCGCTAATGATTGGCATTAGATTTTTACATGCCGAGTTGCCGGCCCTGACGCACAACCTTCAATGAAGGTACGCCCATTCACGCATGTCTCCACACAGAAAATGCTCTAGCTGAGAATCGAACAGGACAACATCTTACTGTGAGGCGACAAAGCTACTGCAACACCACCACCGCAGTTCCCTTACGAGCACACAGAGATCACAGTCAGTCCGGGACCAGTCACTCCCTTGCTCCCCAGATCCCCAATAAGACTCCCCACTGGCACAGCTATAGGGTCCAGATCTCAGCCTAGTGGGCAAGCTAAAACCTCTAGCACTCTCTCTGTCCAAACAGTGCTTCGTGTACTTGCCCAAGTAGCTGGCACACACACACACACACACACACACACACACACACACACAAACACACACACATGCACTTTGAGAAGAGGTTATACAAACCCACAGACACTCCTGGGGAAGGATGGCACAGATTCTCCAGCTGTGCCCATTTCTCCCAGACTATATGGTAGTTCCACTTGCCACCACCCACTAATACTTATCAGCTACTCAAAGGCCCTTAAAAAGGTGTCCAATTATTACTGTGCAATATTATTATCCAATTGGTAGTATAGCCCAGGGCTAAAGCTATAGGAGTGGCTTTGTACACTTTTACCAAAGGCATACAAGTACTCTAAAGAGCTTAAATTATGTCTACACAAAACTAGCCACAGTTGAACGGTTTTAAAATATTTAATAATAAATAATTCAAACTGCAAGACAATACTTTCTACTACACAGAGCTAGTCAAGAATTCAGAGATCACACAGAAATACTTAAAATAAATCAGTAGTACAGTTCTGACATCACAGAAAAACACTTAGTCTAATCTTTATAGTCCTAGCTATTTCTACAAGAAAACACACTTCTAAAATAAATTACTTACATAGAGCATAAAGCAGTGCTGTGAGTTGGATGTTCAGACAAAAATGTTTAATGCCTTCTGATTCTCTCTGTTTTAATTGCTATTGCACTTCTGATAAACATTACATCATCTCTTTTACACTTTCCTGGAGTTCCCAGGCTGACAGAAACTATATTTACATTCTTTTACACTTAGAGCAATAAAAGACATTCCACATGTAAATTCTAGTAATTATTCCTTAAGTTAAAACAATAGGCAGGATGCTTACCCCAGACTCATCAACTCCAAATTCTAACTTCAAAGGAACAGACATAAAGTAATTTTAAGTTCAAAGGATCAACAAGAAATGCTTGCCTTAGCTATCTTTACAGCAGAGGGCAATTTTGCCACATTGTTTTAAGTTCAACATTTCACAGTATTTACAAATGATAGAATTATCTGCACAATTCTATCAGGCTAGGCTGACAGCCTTCACCCATCTCTACCAGTCTTCACAATATGCATGTATGTATGTATATATATATATATATATATATATATATATATATATATATATTATATACTACCTGTTAAAAACACACACAGATATAGGGGAGAATGCAAAATTGCAGATATACATTGACCAGAAGACAGGCCTGAACCCTGGACCCTGTAACTGCTCAAACAATGCTAAGTAACATGCAGAATATCATTAACTAACCAAGTGGAAACTGGACTCTCCAATGAGCCAGGGAGGTAGGTTATGAAAAGCAACTCCAAGCTGAAAAGAAATCCTATGAAGATTACAAAAGCAACCAAGCCAGCACTTAAATCTGCAGAGAATACTGAATTTACACTGTAGAGTTTTGAAATATTTTTTCCCCTTTGTTATATATTTTGAGTTTGGAACTTTGTTTCTGTTCTGCTCTGGGAATGTGAACTACAGTTGCAGAAATTCAGAAGAAATAAGACTACTTAGTGGTGACATAATGAAGGAAACTAGAATCAGGACACAATGGAAGTTAATTTGTTAAAAACAATATCCTAGTCTAACAAGCTGTTGCACGATTCCATGGCATCATTGTGCCACGTACCTTATCTCACCTGCAAAACATATGATATTACCTCAAACACTAAACCAGTCAGACAATTTTTTTTTTTACTGTGCTGACAAAACAAAAAATCTACATACATCCCTTATACTAGCAGGGAAACTGCCTTTTAATTTATATTGTGCTCTTAAAGTTCTATTTTGTTGAGCAGGTGAACCTACCAGGTTCTCACAAACAACGTTATAAGATTCCAAGATGGAATCTGAGTGATAGTTATATTTTGAGCAATACTTTAAAGCATGTGTTATATGATTAGATACGCAGAACTGATTTATTAATATGTATGACTGGACAGTTTTCTAACATACTTGTGGCTTTGTCTGTGTGTAAAAAAACAGAGTAAGCCTACTGCACAAAGAACTTATGAGTCTGGCAGCTGCCAGCATGAAATACAGTTTTGTGGTTTTAAATTAATCAGCTCACACCACAGCAGTATCACATGGTTCCACCTCATTCTTCCTTCCAGCACAGCTGTGTATTCTTACCCAGAAGTCCACAAACAGCAATCACATGGAACAAGTGTGATAGCTATAAGCGTGTATTTGCCAAAGTAAAAAAATCCCCTCATGGATGCTCTATGGCGCAATCAGTGCACTGTTGAAGGATCTTGCAGATACACTTATTGTATGGAAAATAACTGCACAGTCTCTCTGAGCCCTCGATGTGCAAGACCTCTTCAGGTTTAGTCACCCACCAACATTCCTTCTCTATCCTTTGCTGTCTGATGTAGTTTTAAGTCAGTTATTTTGTCTAAGGATAGTCCTTACTATAGTATTTACAGCTACTTCAGCTGCATGCAAGTAAACTCCTTCAGATATGAATGAATCAAAACATACTAGAGAACAAAGAACCAGTAAAGAAGTGCAGGTAGTACCTGCTAGACTAAGAAATGTCCCAGGCAGTGCACACAGTTAATTACTTTTCTATGTTCTAAAAATGTAAACAAATCTGAAAAGTGCTGAAATACAGGCAAGACAAGAATATACATGTAGCATCATTTCATATGACTATACAACTGATTCACACACACACACACACACACACACACACACACACACACACACATACATATATATTGTTTGTTTGTGTCTTTCGGCTTTTCCTGGTTAGGGGTCGCCACAGCGGAACTCCGGTCCGTTAATGATTTACAGTTGATTTTTACGTACCGGCTTGCCAGGCCTGACGCACAACCTTCAACAAAGGTACGCCCACTCACGCATGTCTCCACGCAGAAGACGCTCTAGCTGAGAATCGAACCGGACAGCGTATTACTGTGAGGCAACAACGCTACCACAGCACCACCACCGCGATTTACACACACACACACACACACACACACACACATATATATATATATATATATATATATATATATATATATATATATATATATATATATATATATACACATATATATATATATATGGATCTACTTCAGTAGATCAAACTTTTACAAGTTTTAACCACATATGGCCGAGACGATATGTTCGAACTTGTAAAAGTTCGAACACTGAATAAAAAAGAAAAAAAAAACAACAAAAAACAAAACTAAACATCTGTAGCAGGAGGGCCCACACCCCTTAGTTAAATATACCAACTCCGAGATCGCACTACATTGCGGAAAAGGGAAATCTTCCCATTCCGCTCTGTACAGAGATCTCCATTCAGTCCGAATAACCTTTTACAAGTTCGAACATATGGTCTCGGGCATATGAGATTCGAACTTGTAAAAGTTCGATCTACTGAAGGGGACCCATATATATATATATATATATATATATATATATGTGTGTGTGTGTGTGTGTGTGTGGGTGTGGGTGTGTGTGTGTGTGTGTATATATATATATATATATATATATATATATATATATATATATATATGTATGTGTGTGTGTGTGTGTGTGTGTGTGTGTGTGTGTATATATATATATATATATATATATATATATATGTATATATATATATATATATATATATATATATATATATCGGTATTTGCTGGCATGCAATCCCTCTCTCACACACGGGATATAGACTGCAGACATTAGTGTTATAGGAATGAGAATACTGAAGAACACACTAGGCAAATTACCCCTTTCCTTTCAAACAGTGTCTTAAAGTCTTTTATTACTTATTGTATACTCATCAAGTCAACATTACTAGCTAAATGAGTTGAAGGACCTTAGTTTAGTTTCACACACATAAACCAGCATTTCACCTTTATGCTGAATTCAAATACCAGTGTTTCAGGAATGACTTCCATCCCAACCTGGGACTAGAACTCAAAATGGTGTGATCCAGACTGCACTATATTAACCTCTGCAGGTGGAGGAGAGGCTGTCTAGATTCAGTAGCTTCTTAAAAAAAGGACATTTATTTGTAAAGCAAAATAATGTCAATTTTTATAACCGCCTTGACATACAGTTCGTGCAGATATGTGCAACCATATTAAGAGCAGAACTACTGTGACATAGTATGTGTTGTAGCAGCATTACTGTGACATAGTATGTGCTGTAGCAACATCTCTGTTAATAGGCAGGCAGAAATACATAGCTACTGTAGATCCTTAGTGCATGGTGCCTGTTATTTGCTCTGTACGAGATAGAAAATAACATGCCAGTTAGGGGGTTTCTTTTGGCAGAGGTTCTCTGTCCTCTACAGGGGGATACAAGATAACACTACAGGTAAGGGTATGATTATGGCAAACATTCTCTCCTCTGCCCTCTACAGGATAGAGGATGGTATGACAGTCAGGGTTATGATTATAGCAGACATTCTCTGCACTTTACAGGGCAGATGATGACATGACAGTTAGGGGTATAATTACGGCAGATATTCTCTGCCCTGTACAAAAGTATAGAAGATGACATGTCAGTTGGGATACATTTATTGCAGAATTCTCTACCCTCTACAGAAGAAAAGAAGATAATATGCCAGTTAGTGGTATGATTATAGCAGACATTCTTTGCTCACTACAAGAGTATAGAAGATAACATGACAGTTGGGGGTATGAGTATGGCAAACATTAAACCAGTGCACAAAGGCAGAGGTCCAATTAATCGAGACTTAATGTCCTGCTTCCAAATTTCATTGAGGTGTTCGTATATTCTCCTTTTGAGCTTACGAATGGTTTTACCTACGTAAAATGCCCCGCATTAACATTAACATTTTAAGTAGAAACAGAACTATTAAGGCTACCACATTCTCTAACTGTGACACTGTGGGAGTAATTTACCTTGCCACCTGCAAAGTTTGTAGGGTATTTTACATAGGTAAAACCATTCGTAAGCTCAAAAGGAGAATATACGAACACCTCAATGAGATTCAGAAGCAGGTCTACAAACATTCTCTTACTCGTCAGAATGCCAGTTGGAGTTTTTTTGTCCTGGAGAAAGTAGAACAGGATTCTAGGTGGGGAGCATGGGAAAACCAGATTAAGGTTAGGGAACTTTACTGTCAGTTGGTTTTGGAGGCTAATAGAACCCCTGGGTTGAATGAATATATTTCCATTGTACCAGTTCTCAGGATGAGATCTGCTAAGCTGTAAACATTTTTCAGCATTTATTTTTTGGTCAGATGGCAGTCTTGGTTATACTAGCTTGTCTTGTCACTTTTTCAGTTACCCAGTATTTTTCAACTGTCTACTATTTTTTAACATATCTGCTTTTTTTATACATGTTTTTACAAACATTCTACTTATGTTTTTATACAAAACCTTGCACATAATTTTTGTTATTTTTATTTGTTTGAAGGATTTAAACTTGTTTTCTTATTTCATTCTGTTTCTTTAATACTTAATAAACACTACTTAGGGAGGGGTTGGTATATTTAAAAGGAGGGTTTGACAGTGGAAAGCATATCATCTGATGAAGTCTTTGTGACGAAAATGCTTAACTTTTGGAGTGCGTTTATGTTTTTGGTCAATAAACAGCTGTCTGCCTGATCCACAGTCTCGATTATTTGGACCTCTGCCTTTGTGCCCTGGTTTTGTGTTTTGGTTTCTGGTATCGGTGGGCACTTGCCTCCTTATCTTTCGATTACTAGTTTGCTTATATGGGGGACTCAGAGGTTGGTTTTAACCCCAGACCAGAAGGGGCTTTGGAAGTTGTACAACTCAATGAGAAACTACAGTGGTTGGAAGTGCAGTTTACACAGTTGGTTCAACTTTTTACCCAGCACTCACATAGAGTGGGGTCCAGTTTGGGGGATCAACTTTTGCTGGCATCTCCTATCATGGATTCAACAGCATCGCACACCTTGCCGTGCAACCAGGAAGCGTTGTTTCATAATTTAGATGACATGGAGTCCCACCAGGAAATGATGTCAGCTAGTTCGCTTCCAGCACAGATGGACAACAGACCAGAGGGCTGTGGAGACACCGGAGCGAGTATCAACACTTCTGGAGTTCATTTAACCCAGGGAAACACCTATGGGACTTTAGGTGCAAGGAGAAAATAGACTTTTGTTCATGGAACACCAGGTGACTGTTATTTAGCAGCTTGCAACCGCATATCAGTTTGTAATGACAAACAGCAGGATAATATCTGTTCATGGGGCAATGGGGATAATGTTACTGGTTGGCTTAAGCATTGTTGTTCTTTTGCAGAGTACACACAATCTGATAATCACTCTAATGATCAACAAGTTAACTTTGGTACTTACAGTTTTAATGTTAAAAAAAATACATGACGCTATTTTACGATACAAGACCCTTGGTGTTGATAATAACTATTTTAAAGAGTGTATTTCAAGGTGTATAGTACCCAAGGGTCTTAGAATTTATAAGTATCCTAACAATGTTAAGGAGGGTACAATGTTTCATGATGAGTTGATTAAAATTTTTGATAAATGTGGACAAGACATTATGAGAGCCATTATTAGGGAACATGAGAGAGAAATGGATAGTTTGCAAGGGAAAATTGAAAAAATTAAGTCAGGTCATCACCACTGACTTAATGTTTTCCGTTGATATGGAAAAGACTAAATATTTTGACATCAAGAAAAGCACAGAGGACAGGTGTGACCTGTTATTCAAGAGGAAATGCAGGAAACTAGATAGGGACCTGCTAGAGTATAAAGATAGGATTGCCTATCCACAACCTAAGTCTGACCACTACAAACCTAGGTTTCACCAGTTCACCAGGGGGGAGTATACGGTGATAGGAGTTATGGATTTGACAAGGGGAACAACAATGATGGGAGGGGTAGACGTACCCATTTGAGCATATATGACAATGGATATAGGTTCATAGGTTCATAAGTTCATACTAGGCTATCTGCCCTAGGGCATTTATAAGCCTAGCCAGAGTGCGTTTGGCTTTCACCACCCATTTTAAATTAATTTTGCTATGGCTTTTTTCGAGGTTAGTATACTGTGCCTCTGTCTAACAGTGACACAGAAGTGATACCCGGGGTAAACCTACGATCTCCCATCCACTCATCAAGATTCCTCTTGAAGAGAGTCAATGAGGGACTCTACCTAACCTGGACTGGGATTTTATTCCAGAGTGAAGGGAGCCTCTGGGTTATGAATCTGTCCCTTCAGCATGTCCTATTTATTTCAGTGCTGAGGTTCAAGTCTCTTGTGCATGTAGCTCGATGGGATTTGGATTTTCTGAGGTGCAGCATGTCCATTAATTCCGGGTTGGACATGGCTTTATACATCAGGCACAGATCGCCTCTGAGCAGGCGGTATGCCACTGAGTAGAGCTGGAGTTTCTTTAACCGGGCAGCATATGGCATCTGTTTGAGCCCTTTGATCCTCTTGGTGAGATACTTTTGGGGTCTTTCCAGTTGCTGCAGGTGTCTGGTAAGGTACATCCCAAAAGGGGCATTGTACTCAATTATGGGCCTGATGAGGGATGAGTAAAGAGGCACGATGACCTCCCCTGATCTAGATGTGAAACCCTTCATGATTAGGTGGGCTATATAAAATGTTTTCTAACCACTTTGGCCACGTGGTTGTCAAATGAGAGATTGCTATCAACTTGGGTCCCCAGGTCCCTAATTACCTCTTCTGTACTTAATGGATTACCACCTATGTGGTAACTTGTGGGCACTTTGTTTTTGCCAAAGGGAATGACTATACACTTTTTGGCATTTAGCTTGAGGCCATGGCTCTGGCACTAGTTGTCTGTTTCTATGAGGCCCTTTCGGAGGATGCTTGTGTCGGCTGGAGAGTCGATTATGGTGCCCAGTTTGCAGTCATCTGTGAACTTGGTCAGCCACAGTCCTTCCGTGTTGGCCTGTACCTCCGAGAAATATATACCGAACAAGAGAGGTCCCAGGACTGAGCCTTGTGGGACACCACTTGTAACTGGTTTGGAGTCTGACATGGCTCCAGCAATTCTAACCATGTGGGTTCTGTCCTTGAGCCAGTTTGCAACCCATCTAGTGACATAGGGGTTTATATTTAAGCTGGTGAGCTTATCTATAATGCCCGAGTGGGGTATTGTATCGAAGGCTTTTGTGAGGTCCAGGTAGGCTGTGTGGACCACCTTCCCCTCTTCAATGGCCTTGGTGACTGTTTCAAAGAAATTGACCAGTTTTAAGAGGCAGGATCTGCCCTTAACAAAGCCGAACTGGGTAAGATCCAGTGTCTGTAAGTCCCCAATATCTTTATTTATGAGGTCCATGATGATCTTTTCCATAGCTTTGCAGACCAAGCTAGTCAGGCTTATGGGGCGATAGTTTCCAGGATCCATTGAGGCACCACCTTTGTGGAGAGGGACCACTGTTGCTGTACACCACTCTTTGGGTACATATCCTGTAGTAAGGCTGAGATTGAACAGTAGTTTTATGTTTGGGTTTAGCTCTTCTTGGATTTCATGTAGGACGCAGCCCGGGACACCGTCTAGTCCCATTGATGCTGTGTTTTTTGCTTTGGAGAGGGTGGCTCTTACCTGAGCATCTGAGATGTCAGGGGGGCAGCACTCTGCTGGGATAGATATTTGCCCTTTTGGTGGGGAGGGAGAAGTTTGCACTGAACCTGTCAGCTAGGATGTTGGCAATGTCTGTGGGTTTGGTGTATTTTTTGTCATTTTGGACTAATTCTGAGCATATCTGGGAATTCCCACCCAGGTTCCTAACATAGCCAAAGAAAGCCTTGTGATTATCCTTAGTGTCCTGTGCAATTTTTCTCTCGAAGCTGGCCTTAGTCGATTTTATGAGTGCCCGTAGTTTTTTGCTAATACTGATCAGAGATGCCTTCCCTTTTTGGGATTTTGCTCTATCATGTAGTAGCTTCCTCCTTCTATTGTATAGTTTGTTTATGGCTGGGGTCCACCAGACAGGACGTCTGCCTTTGGAGGAATGGGTCTTCGTTTTATTTGGGATTGCATGATCCATGCATTCCTGAAGGTGTTCATAGAATGCATTTATAAAGGATTCTGTGGTCTGGGCCGTATTTTCCACAGGTCCGGGGGCTTTGAAGGATTCCACTCGGTTTTGAGTTGCATGAAATTTGCTTTAGAGAAGGTTTTCTGGGCAGGGGGTGGGGTCTGGATGTGAATATCCAGTGAGATTAGTTTATGGTCTGATCTTACCAGTGAGGGATACACTTCTGGTCTGGAGCATAAAGTCCCCATGTTGGTGATGATAGGTCCAGTATGTTTTTAACTCTTGTGGGAGTGGTAACAAGTTGTTCCATAGCATTTGAGTTTATAAATTCTAGGAACCTTTGGGCTAGGGTGTTGGAGCTAGAGTAATGCTCCCAGTCTATGTTTGGGTAGTTGAAGTCGCCCAATATAAATATGAAGAGGAATTTCACACACCCCAACCATATTACCCTTTAGAGTACCCAGAGTTAAGGAGATCTGAGAGGCTAAGGCAAAAGACACCTGTATGATATTATCAAGGGGGGAGCCCCAAACCGCTAGAGGTATTGAATAGGCTGGACACTTGTGAAACTAACAGATTCAATACACCTACAGAATGTATACAGGTGGAAAGATGTAGGCACTTTAGTATTTTTAACTACAGTGGGTTAGAAGTCACAGACACGCATTTTGACTTATTTATCAAAGGGTTCAAATTTATACCCAGTTGTAGAAGCCACATTTCCAGCATTTAAATTGACCTCAAGATGTTTTTGAGGAAGAAAAATTTTGAAATCATGTTTGAGGGTAAGGGACCAATACACCTGTCCGGTGATATTAAAAAGAAAAGCACCATAAACCCCCCTTTACACCCTCAACTTAAGAATTTTGAGAATCAAGTGGAAGTTGAAATAAGGGAATGTTTAAACAACAAAAGAGTACAGTTTAACTTAACTAAAGAGGAAAACTTATTGTTGAAAGAACTTAGGGACAACAAGTACGTTAGAATTATGCAACCTGACAAAGGGGGAGGAATAGTGTTCATAGACAACATAGTGTATTTTGTTAAGATGTTGGACATCTTGAACAACAGTAATAGATACACATGAGTTTCAAGGAATAAAATAAATTTAGCTTATAGAAAAATAGATTTCATTTTAAAGGAAATGTTGGATGAGAATCTGATAAACCAGGACACTTATGGATATTTGTTCATGGGCAGACCAAAAATACCCTCTATCGTTGGGATCCCTAAAGTTCACAAGGATCCTAATGACCCCCCTCTTAGGCCGATTGTGGCCGCTACGGGTTCAAAAACCTAACCTTTGGCCATATTTTTAGATCTTAATTTGAAAAACATTTGGACCAACATGGGGGGGGATTCTCAAGGATTCTTGGGACTTTTTGAGGAGTGTAACAGATGACCTGTATGATGATTCCCTTTATTCGTAACCTTAGACATACAAGATTTGTTCAACGTTATACCCCACCAAATAGGGATGGAGTGGTTTGAGGAAGCTTTGAATCAACACGGAGACTTACACAACATTTCGGTTTGTACTGTCCTGATGGATTTGGTATTAAAGCACAATTTTCTCTTTTTTGAGGGTGAGTATTACAAGCAGACACAGGGAGTGGCCATGGGGGCGTGTTGTGCCCCCACCTATGCCAACATTGTTTTGTCAGTGTGGGAGTAAAAATTAGTATTTTCCTCAGAGTATGCCAGATTTTGGAAATATTACAGGTGCTACCTGGATGACATTTGTATTTTCTGGATGGGAACGGAGGGCAAGTTGAATGAATTTATTTGTTATCTTAATCAGACCACAGAATTTTTGAAATTCACTCATTGCATTTCCTACAAGGAAATGCACTATTTGGATGTGACCATACAAAAGGTTGAAGGGGAGAGGAAATTTAAATCCACCATACACCGTAAGGACACTTTCTCCAACTCCTACCTTTACTTTTCTAGTTCACACCCTTACAGACAAAAAAGAAGCATCTCGAAGGGCTAGTTTATACGTTGTTCCAGGATGACCTCTGACAACATGGATTTTGAGTTAGAATGTTACAAACTAAGAGAAATGTTCCTAGCAAGAAAATATCCGTCTGGTTTAATAGATGATGTGATGAAAGAAGTACAACATGGTAGGTCCAACAAATTCAAACCTATTTTAGGGAAGGCTAGTGAGGACATCTCAAATACTAACCACACACAGGCCATTATAAAAGAACTTATGGGCCAAAGGGAGAATTTTGTTATGAATTATAGCTCTGATGCAGGTAGCATTAGGGACATAATTTTTAGAAACTGGCAGAAATGTGAGTGTTATTCTGATTTAGAAGTTATTTTCAAACCACCACTTCAGTTCACCTACAGGAAAGGTAGGAATTTAAAAGACATACTGGAGAACAAGAAAGTTCAGGTTAGCATGAAAAGAATTGGTACTTTCAAATGTGGGACTTGTTCCCAGTGCTCCTATATTACTAACCAGGTCTCTGTTAACATTTTAAGTAGAAACAGAACCATTGAGGCTACCACATTCTCTAACTGTGACACTGTGGGAGTAATTTACCTCGCCACCTGCAAAGTTTGCGGAGCATTTTACGTAGGTAAAACCATTAGTAAGCTCAAAAGGAGAATATACGAACACCTCAATGAGATTCGGAAGCAGGACATTAAGCATGCCCTGTACAAACATTCTCTTGTCAGAATGCCAGTTGGAGTTTTTTTGTCCTGGAGAAAGTAGAACAGGATTCTAGGAGGGGGAGCATGGGAAAACCAGATTAAGGTTAGGGAACTTTACTGGCAGTTGGGTTTGGAGGCTAATAGAACCCCTGGGTTGAATGAACATATTTCCATTGTACCAGTTCTCAGGATGAGAGCTGCTAAGTTGTAAACATATTTCAGCATTTACTTTTTGGTCAGATGGCAGTCTTGGTTATACTAGCTTGTCTTGTCACTTTTTCAGTTACCCAGTCTTTTTTCAGCTGTCTAATGTTTTTTAACATACCTGTATTTCAACATATCTGTTTTTTATACATGTTTTTACAAACGTTCTACTTATGTTTTTATACAAAACCTTGCACGTGATTTTTATTATTTGCATTTGTTTGAAGAATTTAAACATGTTTTCTTATTTCAATTTATTTTATTCTGTTTCCTTAATACTTAATTGATTAATAAACACTACTTAGGGAGGAGTTGGTATATTTAAAAGGAGGGTTTGACAGTGGAAAGCATATCATCTGATGAAGTCTTTGTGACGAAAATGCTTAACTTTTGGAGTGTGTTTATGTTTTTGGTCAATAAACAGCTGTCTGCCTGATCCACAGTCTCAATTATTTGGACCTCTGCCTTTGTGCCCTGGTTTTGTGTTTTGGTTTCTGGAATCGGTGGGCACTTGCCTCCTTATTTTTCGATTATGGCAAACATTCTCTGCCCTCTACAGGACAGAGGATGACATGACAGGGATATAATTATGGCAGACCACTTACATGATGAAATGTTCACAAATCATATCCCTGTTCGTCACCTCATATGTATGCATCCTTCCATGGGTGAGTCAAACCATCTTTTAGGACCTGAGCCATTAATAATGTGATTTGTAGACACAAACTGAAAATGACATACATTTGATTGTCAGAAAATCCATGCTAATGTAAAATCTATTATTCTAGCAACTTTCTAAGTTTATAATAGCAATGTTTATAAATTATCCCTGATTTTGGGCATTTGTTCCCCCATTATTTTTAGCATTGTCCAGATTTCTTGCACTTAGAGGTTGAAAGGTATATGGCAGACATTTTCTGTCCTCTAAAGAACAGAGGATAACATGCCAGTCAGGGGTATGATTATGATGCATTGTCTGCCCTCTAGAGGAGGATAGAAGATAATTTGCCAGTTACGGATATGAATGTGGCAAATATTTTCTGCCCTCTGCAAGATGGGGAGTGGGGGTTTACATGCCAGTTAGGAGCATGATTATGGCAGACCATGTAAGTAATAATATGTGAACAGATTAGATCCCTGTTCATCAACTGCCCACATAAGTATCCTTTCAAGGGTGAGTCAGACCACTGTTTGAGACCTGAGCCATCAGTAATGCGATTTGTAGACACAAACTGAAATGTTGCATTCTTTCTTAATCTCTTTCATTTCCACCACTTCATGGCTAATAACTGACTACCTTGCAGGTGGCCTGCTCAGTTGAATCACACTGTCATTGCTGCTTGCTTGTGTGACTGCTTGTTATGGAAACAAGATCATGTGACATGAATCACACCAAAAGAAAAGTTTAGCAATTTCATTACTAGAATCTTGTGAAGCATGACCTGCATTTCCCCTTAGTTCAAAAAATAAAAGGTGTAAACAGTTCTTAACAAAAAATAATGTCTGCACCATCTGGGTTTCTGGTAGCTGAAGTCAAAAATGTTACTCACTAGCACAACACACCCTTTAAACAAAATAGTATGAGCAACTGAATGGCTTTAAGATAAGTCAGACTGCTTCTATCCTGTCAGTTAAGACCAACAACTTGTGAAAGAGAACCAGTTCCCACAGAATAGACTCTGACTATCCCAATAAGATGTTTTGCATTCCACTACATGTCAGAATAACTGTAGTGGGGTCAGTAGCTTAGTGAAAACATAGGCACATGGCATGGAATAAGGAAGCCCATCCTGCGTGACATACATCAAGTCATGATATATATCACAATTCAAGTCATGATATATATCACACTAAAGATACTGAGACTGGATGCTTCCCTTGCTTTCCATTGCAAACTGGTTGTTAATAGACAGCAGAGTTCTGTGGCTAAGATTAGGTCCCAGACGGCTTCTAATTAACAACTAAGAACCAGGCTATAATCCATGCTATGAGGAAGTGAGGCAGACATGAAAAAAATACATGCGTTAATCTACATCTCCGCCTGCAGTAACTGCAACCCTAAAGATTCCTACCCATTACAAAAGTCTGTGGTTAGTGAGACCTTCCCCACAAATTATCAACTTTTACTTAATAGGGCAAATTTGGATCAGAAAACACTAAGCTATGAAAATGTGAGACTATCCTTCTCTACAGCTAAGGTAAGGGTTTCCAGGCAAGACCATATTTTGATTATTTTAGTAGGTTGCACAAGCACCGTATCTCACATTGACTGCCCAGGGACTTGGTCAGATTTTGTTTCTGTGTTATCTCATCTCTTCTGTGCATTTAGTAAAGGAGCACTAAATCCAACAATGCCCTTTAGGTGCTAGTAAAGGGGTCCACAACTACATTCATACTGGCATCGTAAAACACTGGTGTGTTTGCAAGGTCACTCCTAAGTCTGTCATGGTCCTTCTGGTTCGTTGGTTTGTTGGGATAGGTATACCATCCCACCTCAAATCCAGGTATCCCAAATTCCAAGGCATAAAAATGGTTCAGCCAGCTATTTAATTTTTCTGGGCCTAGGTCACCAGTGCTGTCTTTGCTTGCCACAGTGGGTAGTACCCATGAGAAGTAGATGGGCCTGGAAACTGCCATTGCTGCTTGCAGAGGCAGACTGGCAGATTACTTGCTTTGGTACAGCCCTATCCCCTGCATGCTAGTGTCACTCCTCATAGGCTGGATAGGCAGTGAGGTATGGCCTAAAGCAGTGCATTTGCCCTGGGCCCTATAAGGGCTGCACTTCCTAGGTCAACCTACACACCCTGCCCAGCAGGTGCTCTAAGTCCCGATCCCCACTGGGGCTGCAATGAGTTGTCTGCCTCCACCAGCATTTCACCCCCACTTTCCACACCCCCAGGAAAGCAGGAGGCACATCATCATCCCTTCCTCCTCCCCACAACAGCTTCAATAGGTGCGCAATCCATTAAGTGAATTCAGGTCATCTGGGTCACAGCCTGGGCTTTATCATGTTTACCAAAGAAACTGAATGTAACACAAAATTTAGAGAAGTTTATTGAAAAAAAATTCCAGTGATGGCAGGAATCAATATTCTGCAGACAAAGATAAAAGCACAGGGTACTCACTATAGTGCATCTTTGTTGTTAATATGGCTTGCTAGCTTAGTTTTTCTTACTGTTATTTGTCTTTATAAAACTAATGTACTCTGTTTACAGGTCTGAAGGCCTCTCTAGTTGTGTATCCCTTCCCACTCTCCCATCCCACACCCCCCTCTTCTTTTTTTTCCTACTCCGGTCTTGTCCTGTCAAATTTGGGACAAACTGTACACTAGTCCTGATGGCTTTCTTGAACTGTATTTACATCTTCTATATTTGCTCATAAATTACAGAATTCATGTATCTTACTCAAAATAAAATCTTGCCAGTTGTCGCATTTCTTGTGTATCAAATGAGACACTGATGCACTGTGATGGGTTCAAGTTGTTTGCTGTACATAAACACATCACAAATTGTAACTGGAACATATATTTACAATAACTGACTGAGCCATTACTTCAAACACACTTGCATGTGCATCTCAATTCATGCCTGCATTCAGTCTGACTGACTATATAAAATGGCACTGAATTGCACGTGTTCAATAACATATGCATGCACTATCTAACTACAGTGGCTGACTAGGTACAATACACACAATAATCTACACCAATGACTTACAAATTAAAATAATTCTTGGCACTTTTTCTGCGTGACTAATATGCCTTTCAGTATGTTTGTCATAGCAGTGGTGGCTCTCCTCAGATCTATGTCAACTGGCCGAACATAAAGTCTAGCATGAATGATCTTACCACCAGTTAGTAGGTCATTGTGGTACATTAAGTTAAATGTTTGTTTTCCCAAGGGGAGTCTATCCCTGTGCATCACCCAGTGTGGGAGTTCTGCACTACGCCTCTGCTTTCTAAATATACGGCATTCAAGGTCCACAAGGAAAGGAAAAAATTGACAGTTTCATACGTGGAACAAATATAGAGTGATCGTGGCTGTGGAGCACAGGCCCCACACTGGGGGGATGTAGGGGGCATAGCCACCCTACAAAAACAGTTTCTAACAGCATTTTGTTTTATATTCCTAACATTGTTTAGTTGGAGTGGCAGGACAGTATGGCTTTGGTAAGCTCAGCATCAGTCACATTAAGGACACCCTTCTGTAGCATCTTAACTATGTTTGGTCATCTTAGCACCATAGTGTCACGGTGTACGATCACTTCCTTTTTCACAGCTATGTACAACACCCTGTCCTTTCATTTATCTTTCCCTATTTTCCTCTATTTGATATGTGTAAGTTGCATTCCATGGCTTGTTATGTGAGCAACTGCATTCAATATGGTTTCTCCAGTTTGGCTAAGATCTCTTTTATTTTCCTTCCCAATTTTAATATTCCTTTCCATCTCAAAATCTTAGTATCATCTTAAAAGAGGTAAACTTTTCCCATTCAACACATCTGTTGATTCCAGGGATATCACTTGGTCACCCTTTCTCTTACAAACATATGAAATGCTAATAAGATGCAAGGTATGCCAGCCCTGTCTTTCTGCCCTCCCACATGCCTCCTTCTGCAGCAATATAGTGCACCCATATCGGAAAACATATATTTCTCATGCCGACTTAAGAATACTTGTACTACATAATCTTCTCACTCACTTGTTTGATAAGAAGCACATCCTAGTTAATCAGCACCTTATTTTCTCATCCTCCCTTGAGACTTCCTTTATATTTGCCCCACATTATTGAATTGCACCACTGATGTTTGTTCCAGCTATCTTTTAGCTCTACTGTGAAAGCATACTTATTTTGATCTACTTGTAACACAGACACTGTTATTTATGTTCTTTGGAGCCTCTGCAATCCAGTTTAAATAAATGAAACTAAGAAAAAATACAGAAGCAAAACTAAGATGCTGAACAGTATGCCAGTGCAGTATACAAGCACCTGTACAACTGCATGGACTCAGCCATACTCAACAGAACTAAAACCTGCTCCTCAAGGAAACACAAACCTATGTGGTGGATGTCCTCTATCAACAGGCTTTACAACAAAGGGACGAAACTGTTGTCCAAGGTTAAAAAAGCACACATTCCTAATTGGAAAAACTCCCTCCTTAGTCTCAACAAGCAGATTAGATCAAAAGTGAAAACTTCCAAAGTCAATTATGAATCAGAACTAGCCTCCAAAACAAAGGCTTACCACAAAGCCTTTTTCAGTTACATCAGAAACCTCCATGGCAAAGCCCAGGTTTGTTCCGAATTAATTCTTAATGGTGCCACTTACACTGATCCTGTTGACTTAGCCAGCTAGCAGATAGGTTCAGCTCAAACTTCTCCCACTGTTCCCCCTAAAGGCCCATTCGACATCCCTGATACTTGCCCCACACCTCACATCTCCGTAGATCAAGTGTCAAAGGCCCTATCCAAGGCAAAGAACACAGCTTCCATGGGACCTGATAGTATCCCAGGCTGTGTTCTGCAGCATCTCCATAAAGAACTAGCCTCGTCATTGAACACCCTATTCAAACATAGCCTAAGTACAGGCTTCATTCTAGCAAAGTGGAGAACTGCCATTGTCATCCCTTTGCACAAAAGTGGTGCCACTACTGACCCTGGTAACTATCATCCCATTAGCTTGACAAGTCTGATCTGTAAGGCCATGGAGCATATTATTATTATTATTATTATTATTATTATTATTATTATTATTATTATTATGGACCTCATAAACAAGAACACAGGCAATCTCCAAGCACTTGACCCCCCACCCAGTCTGGATTTGTCAAGGGCAGATCTTGCCTGTTGAACCTGGTTGATGTTTCTGAGACTGTCACCAAGGCACTTGCTGAGGGAAAGTCAGTACACACAGCTTACCTTGACTTGGCCAAAGCCTTTGACACAATCCCCCACTTGAGCATCATCAAAAAACTAACAGAACTTAGTGTAAATCCCTATCTCATCAGGTGGGTGCCAACTGGCTCACTGATAAGACCCACAAGGTCAAAATAGGCACCACTACCTCCGATAACAGACCTGTCACTAGTGGTGTCCCCCAGGGATCTGTCCTGGGACCCCTACTGTTTGGCATCTACTTCTCAGAGGTCCAGGCAAAGATAAAAGGCCTGTGGCTGATCAAGTTTGCGGACGACTATAAGTTGGTTGCTGTCATTGACTCCCCCAAATGATGTTGACATACTTCAAGAGGGTCTCACAGCAATAAATGACTGGTACCAAAGTCATGGCCTTAAGTTAAATGCAAAAAAATATATTATCATACCATTCGGCAAAAACATGGCCCCTACTGATTAACATATTAGCGGCAACCCCCTAAGCACACAACCTGTGGCGAGAGACCTGGGTACACAACAATCTCACATTTGAGCATCATGTAGCAGCAGTGGTCAGAAAAGCATTTTACTTGATTCATCTCATAAGTAAAGAAATTGCATCCAGAAAAAAGAAGGTTATTACCTCTCTATACTCCTCCCTCATTAGGCCAATAATTGAGTACAACACCCCGTTTGGTATGTACCTCTCCAAACACCTGCACCAACTGGAAAGATCACAGAAATACCTCACAAAGAGAATCCATGGCCTCCAACACCTGTCCTAAGTGGACAGGCTCAAATCACTATCACTCTACTCTGTATCATACAGATTGCGCAGAGGTGTCTCACCTACAAGGCAATCTCAGACCCTGCTCTACTAGAGATGCTCCATATCCATAAGTGTAACTCCTCGCGTAGTACCCAATAAAAAAGGCTTAAATCTAATATGTGACATTAACAACACCTGCTGGAGAGACAGGGTTGTCTCCCTTCTCACAGAGTCTTGTATACAGATAAGCGTTGCAGAGATAGAGTTAACAGGAAAACCAAAGTTGTTTACAATATTTACAGTATATACATAATGTCCAATTTGAATTTCAACATTTGAGGAAACAAGCAAGCAAGACATAATTTAGAATAGCAGGCAAAGACTAGCATGCTGGAGGTAACACACTATTAGAACGATGCATATATGATCAGATTCTCTACTTCCTGCTAGACAACAACCATTTCTCAACTACTCAGCATGGCTTTCCCCTCACCACATCAAAACTACTTACTGCCTTATTATCCTTCCTCAATTATATATATATATATATATATATATATATATATATATATATATATATAAAGAAATGAGAACCAACTAGTTCCATGAATATTTCTAGATTGTATAAAGCCTTTGACACTGTCTCTCACCCCAAATTACTTCACACTTTTTCTAAACTAGGATTCTCCCCTTCACCATTAAATTGGTTTAATACCTACCTGATTAACCATAACCAAGCAGTTTAATGGAACTCAGCCATCTTCTCTTTTATGCTAGTAACAACAGGCATTCTATAAGGATCCATTTTGGGGACAGTATTATTTAACCTGTTCATAAACAACCTGGTTCAGTATGCTGATGACTCTGCTATTATCTGTTCTGCATCCTCTATGACTTCACTCCAGGAATCTCTTACCTTCATAGAAACCTAGCTTACTAACTTCCATCTTCTCCTAAACCCTTCCAAAGCCAAACTAATGCTCTTTCTCCCTAAATCTAGTACACATACTAACTTACTTCACAGTAACCTCCACTCAAGATATTCAAACAGAAACAGTCTCCAAAATCAAGTCAAATTCAACACACACATATTCAAAATGTAATAAAGAAATCTCATCAAAGGTTGAGCCTACTTTACAGACTATCTAACATTCTCATGATACACTCTCAAGAAAACATTGTTTCATGCTGTCACCTTTCTAGTCCACTTTATACCTCTTCCAGCCTTATTAACATTAATACTACATCAATCAGTAAATTAGAACAATGTTAAAAGAAAACTGCAACATGAGTGGTAAAATGCCCAACTCCACACACTACTGTTTAACCCTCAAACAACTAAACTGGCTTGAATTCCCAAACTACTTAATGCAAACACAGTTAAAAATGTCCCATAACATTCTTTCCTTCCCTAATAAATGCCCTTCATTAAACTTTCTCTTTCAATAATACTCCCCAGCTTGACCTTCTCCATCTACAGACACAAAACTCCTCCTTGTTTCAAAGTCACTTAACTCAATCAGTGATTCAAAACTATGGAATTCCATACCCAGTAATTTAAGACCTATCTTTCACCAAGTGCTTCAAAGAGAAGCTTTAAGCCTTTCTACTGAACTCTTGACTCTGTTCCTGCAACACCTCCACAGACTAAGGACTTCTCCAGTATTACGTTGTTAATACCATCTTATTTAAAATGTCACCTCTTTTTTTTCTTCTTCTTCTTAAGATTCCACCTCTTCTATTCCTCCCTGACTTATCTATTCAACCAGAAGTTTCCACACTCCCTCATATATCAATGCTATCCCTTCTCCCCCTGCCTGTTTCATCTCTTCTTCCCCACACTAAGGTGTGCTCTCATCTCCCATTTCATCCACCACCTGTAACAACACCACAAACTTCTTTTCTAACTCTCTCCCTCTTTCAGAATCACTTTACCTCTCCTGTTATTCCTCACTCTTAACCTTTTCATAAAGTTATTTTAACCTCTCATAGTGTCCAACTGCACTCATTTTTTTCTTAGATCTGTAATTATTTACTTTTCCTTTCTTCATTCCTTCAGATATCTCATATCTGTTTTTTTCTCTCCAATCCTACCCTGCCTAACAGCAACATATCACCACATCCACTTTCACCTTCAAACCTGTGCCTACATCCCATATAAAACTACTCTTAAACAAACCCAAACCATGCTCTACTTCACCTGATGACTTTCCAAGTGAGTAACTTAAAATAGCAGCCAACAGCATTGCCTATCCTGTCTCAATCCTTATAAATAGGTCAAACCGGGAATCTCACAGTCCCTTTCTCTGGAACAAGTCAGACAATATCCCTCTGCATAAAGGAAATTCAACAGACATTACTAACTTTAGATCCATAGTAATTGTATCCCCCTCTCCAAAATACTTAAAAAATGAATTTAAAAACGGTTGCTAACCTATCTCATGCAGGAAAAACTCCTGTTCCACACACAAAATGGCTCCCATCCTTTCCATAGTACTAACACTGCAATTCTAATCTATATAGATACTGTCAATAAATCAAGAGACAATGGCAAATAGTCTTGTCCTTATTTCTAGGCTTGTCTAAAACCTTCAACACAGTTTATCAAAGCAAACTTCTGCTTCAAATGACCCCACTAGGTCTCTTTCAGCCCACCCTTCTATGGTTCAAAAGCTACCTATCCAATATGTATCAGTCAGTAAAATGGCACTCTATCCTCTCTCCATACCTTCTACTCACCACCAGTGTATGGCAAGGCTCTCTCTTTAGTCTCCTTCTCTTTAACATTTGCACCAACACCCTCCATACACATACAGATGACACCACTCTTAGTTGCACATCTGATAACATGACACACCTCCGAACAATTACTTAGGAAGCTTCAACAGCCACTACTAAAACATGGCTTTGTAACTCACAATTCATTTTCAACCCTAAAAAAACAAACTACTACTTTTCCCCAAATCCATCTCTCATGAAAAAAATGTACATTCTCTCTCTTGATAATACAAACATTAAAGTCATTTCCCATAGCAGATTATTAGGGATAATAGTGGATGATAATCTTTAATTTGACCTGCATATACAAAATTGCATAAGAAAAACTCTTCAAAAACTAAGGATACTTTATAGAGCCAAAACCATTCTCGCCAACACAACTAAAACTACACTTGCCTCTCCTTATCTCTTCCCCACACTTCCTTATGGTGCTTCCATCCTTACTAACCTTCAGGCATCACAAAAAATCAAAACTTAAATAATGCTGTAACAAAGATGCTAAATTTGCAGCAAATACCCCTTTCAGAACCTACCATTGTATAGTACTAGAAAGTCCAAGTTGGTTAGACCTACTCCATCAAATAACGTATACACAGCTTCTTAGCACCTATAAAATTATTCAGAATCCATCTGCTTGTCCAGCACTAAATAACATTCTACACAACTTTCCTCCCAGTCTGTCATTATGATCCAGTGACTAAAAACTCTTTCTGTCCACAAATCTATCAAATCTAATGGGCATTTTCTGTACTTGTACCATGCTGCTAAGGCCTGGAACTCCTTATCTGTATCCATCAAGCCAGTACCCTCCCTCCCATCCTACAAAACCACGCTGAAAGACTTCCTAGCCAAAAACTGGCTCTGTTATTGCTCAACGCCAGGATAAACTACATCCCTAAATGTGAGAAATAAATATTTATGCCTGACACCTCTTTACCCTCCCCTCTTCATTCACTTCCTTGCTTCTATCAATTTCTTTCCTCTGGATTTCTCTCTAATATACCACAAGCCTCTCATTTCATATTACAATTCCTGTTTGTATTATAATAACTTACCTTTAATTTCTCTATAAACTAGCAACATTTTCAAAATATTAAATAACTGTCGTATAACTTGTATCTATTCAGCTTGTATCTATTCTTAACCAATGTTTTAGTATTATGTCTAATATGGCATAATTCTGTATACTGTAACTGTTATTGTTTTATTTTTAAAGATTGTGAAATTATTGTTCTTAAAATGTTTTGTAATACTTTGGAGCTTTTCTACCTGGGCTTCTGATGAAAATGGGCTCCTAAACAGTTGGACTTTCCTGGTAAGGGTCCTAGGGCCTTTACAAGCCTAGCCATGTTATACCCATGTTCCCTAATAGACCTTGGTTAGATGGTCACTATTCGCAAAGCAAGTCTATAATCAGCACCAACTACCCCTGTCCGTGAGGGACATAGGTGCCACCCCCAGGGTGAATTTCTGGTCTCCTATCCAACTGTTTAGATTGCACTTGAATAGGGTCATTGAGGAGCTCTGCTTCATTATTTATTTATTTAACATTGGTTTACCGGGAAAGTCCGACTTGGAACAAAGCCAATTTTCAGCAGAGGCCCGGGGAGAAATGCCACATGCATGTCTTTGTAAAGTGGGAAGAAACTGGAGCACCCAGAGGAAACCCACATGAATGCAGGGAGGACATGCAGACTCCGCACAGAAGGCACCCCAGCAGAGAATCAAACCGGAGAGCCTCTTGCTGAGAGGCGATAATGTTACCGCTGCACCACTGCGCCATTCATGTGAATTGGGAGTTTATTCCAGAGGACTGGCAATCTCTGGGATATATGCCTGTCTCTCCAGCATGTTTTGTTAGTGTCACAGTCAATAAATATAAATATATATATATATATATATATATATATATATATATATATAATGCCAGTAAATAATAAATATAAAACCATTTCACTGTTCAAGTATTTAGATAACGATGCTTCCTTATACACATCTATATCAGCCAGCCCAATGACAATTCGGTCTCTGATCCGCTTGTCTTTAGTGCCATTACATATACAAGTTTTGGCCAGTTCATACAATTACCCCTATAAATTAATCTTTTGCTTGTACACACCTGTTGAAGCATGCCCTTTCATTTTTGAAGAACACACTCACTGAGTTTAATAATCACTGACTTGTGTAACATGCTGGCCTTCTGAGAATGAAAAGGAACTGTATGTGGCCTTCAGCTCTTTCCGCTTCAAGTACAAGATATTTGTCCGGTTTCCTCCTGATTCTTCATCTAGCTTGCTTGGTACTCTAAATCGTGTAGCTCTCTGCCTCCAAGCAGGCCAGCCATGGTTTTAAAAAGTTAAATGGTTACAGTGGGTTAAACTTTGTCATTAATATTAAAATTCATTTTCTTGATCTGAGCAGATTAGTCTCACTTAATTATTCTGTGAAGCAGAAAAACTTAATATCAGTAAAATTAGCTTGGTAGATTCACTTTTGAGTTGCTGTGGCTTTGTACAGTGATATGGCATTTTGTGTTTTGTTCCTAAAAAGATCCTTGCTGTGACATCACGTCTCAATGTGCCATGGTGGTTATCCAATAATACTGAATGCCCATGTCAGAAATGTCAGGATTCACAAGCATTTTAGTCAAATAAGTAACTTTTATCCTCTACAAAATGGAGCTCAGTAGCAAATATGTTAACACTTTAATCATCTTGAACACACACACAAGCGCTACATGCAATGTATTGCAGGATACTTACACTCTTAAAATGGCAATGGCAATGCTATACAATATTCTTAAAGTGGCAATGCCTATATTATATAGTCACAATATATATGCAACTCTAGCAGCTTTATTTTATTTGTTGTCACAGAGGCATTGACCTCAAGTGGTAGTGACATCTGTGGGCTTTCTTCACTTGTCCATTGCATTTCCAACTCCTACTGTGTTTCTAAGTCTGTGCAAAGAAATAGAAGAGCAAAGTATAAAAAAAAAAACCTCCAATCCCCCTATATATATATATATATATATATATATATATATATATATATATATATATATATATATATATATATATACACACACACACACACACACACACACACACACACATATATATATATATATATATATATATATATATATATATATATATATATATATATATATATATATATATATATATATATATATATACAGAGATGGAGACCTCACTCAGCAATAACTCCTAAGGGGAAAAATGGGTCATAGAGCTTTCACCTTTCAGGGATCAAATCAGTCAGTAGAGCGGAGAGGAGGGTGGCTTGATGGTCACTGAGAGCCTGTATAGACTATTATGTTTGCTGCCACTTTTGCAGCAGCTAGGTTAATATATATTAAAATGTAGTTCAACATTGCTGTAGTCTATCTGTATAAGTTGCCAAAATTAACATTATATATATATTATTTTCCATTCTAATGATGGCTTTTCGATTGTGTTTGCTGCCATATTCTGATGACAGCTTGAATAACATTTATTTATGTGTGTTTATAATACCACTATTAATATATTTAAATATGGTTAAAGCGAAATTGCTGATGTGGACAATATTCATTGCATCTTTGGTTCTTGGTAGGTATTTTGTGTTTGCCGCCACATTTGGATGTGTGCGGCAGCTAGGTTAATTTAAGAGTAGTCCAACATTGCTGTAGTCTATTTATTTGTATAAGTTGCTGAAATTAACATTTTATATATATATATATATATATATATATATATATATTATTTTCCATTCTAATGTTGGCCTTTCTTAGACATATTACGTTTGCTGCCATCTTCCAACGACAGCTTGATTAGCATTTATTTATGTGTGTTTATAATACCATAATTAATACATTTAAATATGGTTATAGCAAAATTATTAGTAACGGTTATAAAAGACAGTGACTTCCATCTTTAGTGGGTGAAATATGAGAATAGTAAATTGGAGTTTGTTGCGATAACCTGGAAGAGTTTTTATTTGGATTCTATAACTGCATATTAGGACTTGTATTGATATAATTTTACTAACTGTATTTTAGTGGTAGCTATCAATATGGCCATAAGATTTATCTCTAGCCATTTAGGAGCGAGTATGAAATTTCTGTGTGTTTAGATGAATAATGTAATAATTTTCTATTATTTTCAATATGTAGCCCATGCTGATGAGTTATGCTTTTATAATTATGGGCAACACTGAATTGTAAAATTAATATTTTATGTATATATTAGCATTTTATTTGAAAGGTGTATTGAGACTTTAAACCGTTCAACCAGTATAGCTGACATCATTCATCCTACGTGCACACGCTTAGTCAGCCCAGTACTGAAGCTTTTGAAAAAGTTAAGCGTTTTATGTAAGTACTTAAATGTAATACTTTGTATTTTTAAGTCAAAATTGTTGCACGGAGATGCAGAAATCTGGATACACAAAGTCCATTCAATTCAATGTGCTGCTTTAGGCAAAACAGCATATGCTGTTTGAGTTCAATATATCATACACAAAGTCAAACTGCTTACTATTCAGCACTGTTTAGGAACACCAGCAACACCACCACAACCCAACAACAATAACACTATCAATCATCAATCAATCAATAATCCTAGCGGCGCTCAAAGAGAAGAAAAAAAAGAATTGGTTAATTAAACGCAACGACAGCTTTCTCTTCAGTCTTCTTCACCATCTTACTGAATAATTTCTGCATCTCCGCACAACAGTTTTGACTTGAACAACATTTGACTGGTATTATTTTTTTGTGTGACTTGAGCTTTGTGAGTGTTTACTTGTCTCTACTTTGTATTTTTAGTTTATGCTGATGGTCTGATGAAGCCACATTAGTGGTGAAAGCGCTAACCTAACAATAAAATGTTTTTATTTATTTTATTGGATGGTGTCTGGAGTTGTGCTTTGCTTTACCATTGCTTTGATTTGTTTTATAAAAAATCTTTACTAAGTTGTCACTATATCAGAAGAAACAGACCTACACATTTCAGCAGACTTATTTTTCTGGATCAGATATGTTATAGTTCAAATTCCATAGGTTTAGGCATAAAGATAATAACATATTCTAGTGATGTCAAATTTAACATTAAGCTACAACAAAGCCCATAAAGGAAGAATATCAATTGTAGGTGCATTTCAAGTTACAATGATGTTGGGAGATAAAGCCCTGACTATGCCCCAGGTAACCAAAGTTCAATAAGAAGCTGGCAGGGGAAATATATATACGTCATCATGGAGGGAAGGGCAGGGTGGAGCAGGATGCATACTGCTACAATCCTACAGACAGGGGTGTCATCACAGTGCACAACCTGGGGTTCGGCTTTTGACTCACCAAGATATTGCATGGTGGTAGCATTCACTTTAATGCACAGGAGTGTACATTCACTGCAGAAGGCATTGTGGGTACCTCTGTTGATGCAGGTAGCTTGTCCTCTCATGCAGGGGTAAGGGTTAAGCCATACAAATTCCTTCTCTGTCAGGATTTCAGAAAGAACACAGATAACTCCCAGACTATACTGGGGTAATTCCCCAGAGTGAGGGAATGAATGGACAGAGGTGCAGATTCAATAAACCCTACAAAGGCCTCTAAAACCAGCTGTGCTTCATGGCGTAACACGCACATGATAATGCACTGTTTTGTATTCAGTAAGCAGCTCCATGCATTGTGTAGATCCACGCAAACACAGAAAACATTGTGGCATGCTATTTAAGTATAAGCAGCTGAATTGTATATTAATCAACCAATCCAAGATGGAGAAGCTATTTAGCAAACTATAATACAACCATATAGACTCAATGCTGGTTTTCCCAGAAGATTCCAAAACCTATTAGAATACAGCCATGGAAACTAGGCTACATTGAACGAATGTTAGGGGTTGCTGTTGCTCTTATTCATGTGCGTGTACAACAAGCCCATGTCTCTGCTGCTGCTGGGGCTAATAGACCACAGCCAAGAAGGAGAAGGTTTGTCAGATCCCATTTAACATTTCATAATCTGCATGAGGTAGAAATTATAGAGTACTACAGGGTGGATAGAGACACACTACAGGACCTCTGCAACCTCTGTTGTCCTCAACTGAGTGGAACCAATACCAGTGGAGACAAAGGTATGTGTAGCACTTAGAATTGTAGCTACAGGAAGCTTCCAGAGACTAACAGGAGACATGCTGGGGATGTGACAGGCATCAGCATCCAGGATCCTCCATCATTTCTTGAATGCTATTTTGCAACATGCCAGTGAGTAGATATATTTCCCTGTATAGCTCAGGACAGAACCAGAATTATGCAGGAGTTCTGCCCTGTAGCATACTACCCTGAAGTCTTGGGTGCAATAGACTGTACACATGTAGAAATCAAAGCATCACCCCGGGAACAGGTAAGGGTGTACATAAATTGAAATGGCTACCACTCTATTAACTGCCAGGTCATGTGTAACACTAAGGGAATCATCCTGAATGTGTGTGCTGGCAACCCAGGCAGTTACTATGATGCACATATCTGGTACAACTCCCAACTGTATGAGATGTTTACTAGGGGGGATATCCACAGGGTCATTTACTGGGGGATGTAGCTTATGCCCTGGAACCGTGGCTGATGATGCCCATCAGAAATACACGCACACCACCTGAAGAATGCTATAATGAGGCACACGCTCAAACCAGACATGTCATTGATCATGTGTTTGGCCTGTTGAAGTTGCAGTTCTGGTGCCTAGATACATATGAGGGAGCCCTGCAGTACAACCCCCTTACATGTGCTAAAATATTCACTGTCTTTGCCATGCTCCACAACATTATCCTGTGAAAACAGCTACAGCATGAACTGCAAAGGGAAGTGCCACACATCCCACCACCACTGGCAAGGTCATTGCAGCCTCATGCAGGTGAGAGATCAGAGGAGGAAAGAACAGCCACTGTGGGTGTAGACAGACATAGACGTGAACAATATGGCCTCACACTAGCCAAGAGGCAAGAGAGTGCATGCTCTCATCAATTAAAGGGCTAAAACCTTCATCCTATGCACATACATACAGTGACCTTGATGCTCGGCAACACTCACAACCTTTACTTACCCATGTAATGGCTGTGCACTCCTAGATTCAGGCAGATTTAACCCTAAACTACAACTCTTGCAACTGCTGGATTTACAAAGTAAGTGTTGAACCTGGAATAGAAAAATAAATGTCTAAGAATACAAATGACTGGCATATCATTGCATACTGTTACTTGGTAATGTAAGTAAATATAAGGTGGGTGATTTTTGCAGCAATTACATCAGGTCTAAAATACACAGATTTTCACTGAATGTCCACATTTTGGCTTCATATGTTTGTAATGGCAAATCATTAAAGAGTGAAATTAGAAAATAATTTCATACATTTCAGTTTCAGACTTCATATCCCTCAGAACAAACATAAAAATAGTAATGGAAAACCTGTTATTCCATCAACTGTCTAAGTTTGTAAGACACAGTGTTTAAAAACTCTCCCCATTGTTGGGCCTTTGTCACACTTTTATTTATGGCTTGGTCCAGCTTTGCTGGTCTAAGAGTTTTAATAAGAATGTACACATTACAAAAACCTGTAAGAGAGCAGTACAATTTGCAAAACAGTATCACAAAAACAGATATACGAAGCACTAAGTCAGCTATGTGCCCTGCGCATCAGAGAAAGACTTATGTATCCCTGAATCCAAAAGATAGAAAACAAGGATATGGCATAATTATTATCATTTGCACAAGTTGTTAGGGTGGGGGAGGGCAGAAGGCCTAGGCTGACACAAAAAGTAAATGACTGCGTGTGATTAAGTAAGAGAAACAGGCAGACATTTTGACAAAGTATCAAATGGCCACTGGACAGACTGAGCTTTAAGCCTCTCAACTGACCTATGTAACCATTATATGCGTGCATGTCTGTATGGGCACTCCAGGTGAAACTGGTGTGTGAGTGTCTGCAAGAACAGCCAAGCACTGTGCTAGTTCTATGTCCTAGTATGTTGGACAGGTGTGAGCCATGCATGGTAGGGGTGGCAGTTCATCATCATTGTTGCCGACCCTGAGAACTGGTTCAGCCAGGAGTTGTACTGGCATGTCCATGCCCACAGCCAGATATACTGCTGCTACCTGAACATGACTGATGCCTGCTGGACAAGCTCTCCTCAAGAGTATGCCAGGACCACAAACCCATGGCCTGCCACCTCTGGGTGTGGACACTTCAACCACTGATGGAGCAGATGAAGTAGTCCCACTATGGCAGCATGATCAGGCATGGCCACTTCGACTAACAGATGATGTGGCAAACCTACACCCACGTGGATGCCGTCCTCCTCAGGCAGACTTTCCATCACAGACACTGCCTATTCCAATGTCTCATTCATCCAGTCTATTAAATCTGCAATACGGTGGAGGCAGTCACACATGTCATCCTGTGCCACATCTAAGCATGTACCCATGTCTCCATGACAGCCCTAAACATATGTCAAGTGTCACAGAAAGACACACCTGGATCAAGTGGAGGATGGACAGCAGGCCTCCTCCAAGCAACCCTAACCACCATCCTGCATGGCACCTCACCCACACACGAGTTTTGGAGGGGGTGCCAATATTGTAATTAGCAGGGAATTCCACATTGCAAAAGGCAATAATAATGGCGATTTTTACATACAGTTTTAGATGTTATGTTAGCTCCTCCCATAATACGTTGACATTATTGGGGGACTCAGTGATTGCATCCAAGTTGCAATCATCAGCAAACTTGGTAAGTCAAATGCTGTCTAATTTAGTCTGAACTTCTGAGAAATAGATTCTGAACAGTGAATGGCCCAGCACACATCCTTGTGTTACTCTATTGGTGACAACTATACTGGTAGAAGTTGAGTCACAATCTTTGACAGTATGTGTTCTGTCAGTGAGCCAATTGGCTCACCATCTGGTGACATAAGGGTTAATCCCCAGCTGGGGGAGTTTATCGATGATACCTGAGTGGGGGAAGGTGTGCATACCTCTCAACTGTACAGATTTTCACTGAATGTTCAGATTTTTGTCTCATATATTTGGTCCATTTTTCATAAAATTCTATTTTTCTGGCAAATTAGTGGTAAATCATTAAAGACTGGAGTTAGAAAATAATGACAGAAATTTGAATTTTAGACTTCATACTCTTCAGAAAATGCATGATAATGCAAAACCTGTTATTGTATTATCTTTCTAATTCTGTAATAGCAACATTTAAAAACTGTCCCTATTTTAGGGCCTTTGTCACACTTTTTCTTATTGCTTTGTTCAGATTTCTTGCTCTAAGAGGTTGAGAGGTATGAGGGTGTGTCAAAAGACTTGGTCAGATCAAGATAGATGGTATGCATTGTCTTACCTTCATCTAGTGTTTTGGAGACTTTCTTGAAGTCTTCTAGGTTTAATAAGCATGATCTACCTTTTAACAAAGCAAATCCAGAGCTGGGTAGGTATAATAAAGGTCACCTTTGTCCTAAGGTCCCAAGTGGTCCATGATTCCTTTCCTTTCACCTTTAAATCATCACTAGACTTATGACTTATAGGTTCATTAGGGTTGATGTTGGGTCCCCCCCCTTGCCCTCTTAGTGTTGTACTCTCCACTTCACTCCAGTCCACTCCACTGGTTAAAGAGCACAGTGGTTAATTAATGGGGTCTACTAGGTCTAATCTGGGATGTTTTAGTAAGCAGCAACCTGGGATGTTATCTGCACTGACACTGTTGTTCACTTGTTTTTGGAGAGTGCAGATATGACCTGATGTCTAGACCTGAGAGCTAGAAGCTAGACAGAAGATCTGGACTCAAGTATGCTTTGGGTGGTGGCGTGGGTTTGTGGTTTGAGCCTAGTGCCAGTGTCATTAGCTCCAATGCAGCTTCACATTTACACTCCTAGGCATTACACAGCAGAAATTAAGTTTTGCAAATTTGTGTTTGCCCAGTGGATGCTGTTTGTTTTGACTGACATTGTTAAAAGGTACGGGGGAAAAGGGCATATTTGCCAGTATCCAACAGCCTAAAAAAGACAGGTGCAGACCTTCTCCGCAAATTCTCCCGCAAAGCAAAGCATCATTTTAGGCTGAGAGACTCATGAATCCCCTGACATTGACACCAGAAGCTATCTTGGACAGAGAAGCTAGTCATCTGTTGTGTTGATGTCATCATCCTGCAAGTGATGAAGTAGCATCTACACATAGGATCATACCTGGCTGATTGAGATAATATGACCTGCCGCCCAAAGATTTTCAGATAGTTAGGACGTATATTTCATAGTAATTCACCCCAACATGAACTATGACAAGTCCACATGAACTATGACAGAGTGATAAGTCATAACGTGTTGCTGAGATGCACAAGGATCATGTGTGTGTAATGGGACATCTGTTTGTTGGTGTGGAGCAGATCAACCATTGCAGTTCTCGCTGATAACCACGACACAGCTCTGAACCAGTATCGCAGTCCACTATAGCATATGGATATACTGCGGCATGGCATACTGGTAGGGCATAGGCATATATCATTAATATTGTATTGATTTAATTCTTATTTTACATAAGTCTTGTCTGTGATACACATATTTAATCTGTGATACACAATTCACAAGTAATTATCTATATACAATTTCACTTCAGAATCAATGTGTGGTTAGCCGCTAGAAGCTGGAGCAACAATTAGCAAGGGGGTGTTACCATTGTGTGACTAACTATTATTGTCAGTCAATGTCTGTAATTGATCTTCTTCAATGTAGTCTGCTGCAGCACAGCACTCCGTGTGAATACATATATGAAATACATATATAGCATGGCATGGGCAGTGGTTGACATGTTATGTCATTCTACTAACTTACTTACTTATATGTTGTGCAATGTGTGTAGAATGATGGTTGTATGTATAGGTCTTTCATGTGCATAGTATCCAGTGCAATCTTGTGGAATTAAGTGGAATACACAGCTAGCAGAATTGTGCATGGTCGTGACATACCTTATTGCCAACTGGATTAAATGAACAGCTTGTGGATGGCTGCTGTGCTGCTGCACGTCCATCAATCATCACTGGATTAAATAGACAGTTCATTTTCTATTATGCTTCTCACTCAAACCCCTCTGTATGCTCTGTGCTACAGAAAACAATAATAAATGACATAACACATTATTAGACTAATGACACAGAATAAATATCACAGAATTAGTTAGAATAGAATTGGTGAACCATCATTGTCACCTTCTGACTGTCTCTGGAATTAACCTGACAAAAAATAGAAACGACTTTTCAGAACAGTGCATTTTCCTTGAAAATGCTAAATCTGGTTTCAGTGGATTGTGCCCCCAAGCAGGCAGTGCCAGAGCATTGCAGAACTGTCCACATTTTTTATGATTTATTTAGACTGCTGCTGACATGTGTGCCCTGAGCAGCCACTGTAGAGATAGGGAAGAACATTGCGCCATTTATTATAAGAGTACTGAGAGAGATCAGAGAGATCAATTAAACTCACTAAGCAGTTGTTTTCGCTTGTTTAAAAAATAAAAAAATGTTGTTTTCAGGTGTGTAAAAATGTGTATGTCTGTTCATGTTTCTGTCTTAATGCCATGTTTGTTGCATATGAAAGCAAAATGTGAGAGAAATCGAGAGAATGGAGAGAGACTGATGCTGAGATCTAGAGAGATGTTGAGATTAGAGTGTAGGAATAGTGAGATGAATCCCTTGAGAGACGTAAAAGAGAGGTAGAAGGATGGGCAGAGGTTTACTAAGAAAAGAAATCTGTGAATAGCTATTAATAATGGGGTTTAAAAAAAGAAAATAATTGCGGTTGCTAACAAAAAAGAATTAGAGGGATAAAGTGAGTTAGAAAGACTGACAAATGTTAATAGTTAAAAAGAATACAAGCAGAGGTTAAAAAGCAGAATGGGAAAACTGCAGAAAGCCAGGTAAGAAAATATGTGGGAATATAGAAGAGGGATGCATAAGTATAGAAAGAATAATTATAGCATGAGATTTCTTGATATTAACAATACAAGAAATTATTAAACACTTTTTAAAACAAAAAAACCAAACACATAAACTATTAGGAACATACACACAAGAACATACAAAAAAATCTGCAAGCAACTGCTAGAAATCCAAACAAGACATCCAAGCAACTGCTAGCCCACAGCAAGTAAACACACATATAAAACAATCTCAGTCAGTCACAAACATAGTCACACACCACAGCAAGACCCACACTTCAGTAACACAACACAAGGTGACACACTTGTCAGGACACACTGATCGCTAATAACACTGTCCTAAACCAGGAGAAGGGTGGACAAAGGCTAACTCATTGTGCCAGATCTCTACAAGGTATTGAACGACACGAAGGTCACTGTCAGCAAGTAGGAAATATGACTACCATTGTCCCATATGAGCAGCCTGTGTCAGGAACTCCCTGGACTACATGAAACATGACAAAGAGGGTCTCTTGAAGCTGAGATCCGCGAGCCCATGACCCCTGACCTTTGAGTAGAGCATTACCTGGGCAAGAATGATTGGCTAGCATAAAGATGAAAATCTGACAGGAGGTATCAATTGGTCTGTCAATTGATGTCATTCACAAAAGACTCTGTGTCACTCAGATCGGGCTCACGACAATCGGCGTTGTTTCACTAGGGACGGCTTGGTGATCACTCATTCTGGGCTTTACGGAATACTGGGCTCAAAAGGGACACCTACCTGTCTAGACAACCTGTCACCCTGGCTTACAAACCCACAAGGCTAGTGCCAAAAAAGAAACTAGCGATGCACTGCCTCAAAAGCTCAAGTCAAAGTAGGAAGAATACTCAGAAAGCGGCAAGGGGTAACTTCTGGAAGTCATATCGACATCTGTGCCACCTCAGAACAGAACTCTGCTCACTCCGAGCTCACCCTCCCACTACTAGATTATAGTTTCATACTCCACTTTCGCCCCAAAACTCGGACCTCCCCAGAAAAGGAGGGGAGCACCTCTAGCTATAGCATCGGCCACACCTTCAGGTTAGTGGCACTGCACAGCACATCTTTCAGGTATCATGTGCAACCACATGCACCTCCCAACTTTCAGTTTGTAGATCACTACAGAAAAACTCCTCCCAAAGAACTCAACCCCACTCCAACACTTGAGAACACTGGAGAATATGAATCGGAGACCCTCCCATTATATTGGGTGACTTCAACTACACAAACATAGACTGGGAGCACTACTCAAGCCCCAACACCCTCGCCCAATGGTTCCTAGAATTTATAAACTCAAATGCTATGGAACAACTGGTCACCACTCCCACAAGAGGGGAAAACATATTGGACCTGATCATCACCAACATGGGGACTCTATGTTCCATGCCAGAGGTATACCCCTCATTGGTAAGATCTGACCATAAATTAATCTCACTGGACATCCATATCCCGTCCCCACCCCCAACCAAAAGCAAACTTCACACTTCTCAAAACCGAGGTGGAATCCTTCAAAGCCCCCGGGCCAGTGGAAAATACAGCCCAAACCACAGAATCCTTTACAAATGCAGTCTATGGACACCTACAGGAATGCATGGATTGTGCTATCCCAAATAAAACCAAGACTCACTCCTCCAAAGGCAGGAGACCTGTCTGGTGGACCCCAGCCATAAATAAGCTATACAACAGAAGGAGGAAGCTACTACATGATAGAGCAAAATCCCAAAAAGGGAAGGCATCTCTGATCAGTACTAGCAAGAAACTACGATCCCAAATAAAATCATCTAAGGCCAGCTTCAAAAGAATAATTGCACAAGACGCTAAAGATAATCACAAGGCCTTCTTTGGTTTTGTCAGGAACCTGGGTGGCAACTCCCAGATATGCTCTGAGTTAGTTCAAAATGACAAAAAATACACTGAACCCACAGACGTTGCCAACATCCTGGCAGACAGGTTCAGTGCAAACGTCTTCCCCCTTCCCCCCCAAAAGAGCAAATGTCTATCCCAACAGACTGTAGCCTCCCTGACATCACAGATGCACAGGTGAGATCTGCCCTCTCCAAAGCAAAAAACACAGCATCAATGGGACCAGACGGTGTCCCGGGCTGTGTCTTACACGAACTCCAAGAAGAACTGAACTCTCACATAAAGTCACTGTTCAGTCATAGCCTTACTACAGGATATGTACCCAAGGAATGACATACAGCAACAGTGGTCCCACTTCACAAAGGTGGTGCCACAATGGACCCCGGAAACTATCGCCCTATAAGTCTGACTAGCCTGGTCTGCAAAGCTATGGAACGTATCATCATGAAACTCATAAACAAAGACATTGGGAACCTCCAAACACTGGATCCTACCCAATTCGACTTTGTTAAGGGCAGATCTTGCCTCTTGAACCTGGTTGACTTCTTTGAAACAATCACCAAGGCCATAGATGAAGGGAAGGTAGTCCACACAGCCTACCTGGACCTCGCAAAAGCCTTCGACACAATACCCCACTTGAGCATCATAAATAAGCTCGCCAGCTTAAACATCAACCCCTATGTCACAAGATGGGTTGCAAACTGGCTCAAGGATAGAACCCACATGGTCAGAATTGCAGGTGCCATGTCAGACTCTAAACCAGTTACAAGTGGCATCCCACAAGGCTCAGTCCTGGGACCTCTCTTTTTTGGTATATTTTTCTCTGAGGTACAGGCTAACACGGGAGGACTATGGCTGACCAAGTTCGCAGATGACTGCAAACTGGGTGCCATAATCGACTCGCCGACTGACACAAGCATCCTCCAAAAGGGTCTCACAGAGATGGAAAACTGGGGCCAGAGCCATGGCCTAAAGCTAAATGCCAAAAAGTGCATAGTCATCCCCTTTGGAAAAAACAAAGTGCCCACAAATTACCACATAGGTGGTAATCCATTAAGTACGGAAGACGTAATTAGGGATATAGGGACCCAAGTAGATAGCAATCTCTCCTTTGACAATCACATTGCCAAAGTGGTTAGAAAGACCTTATATATAGCCCACCTTATCACAAAAGGGTTCACATCTAGATCAAGAGAGGTCATTGTGCCCCTCTACTCATCACTCATCAGGCCCATAATTGAATACAATGCCCCATTTGGGATGTACCTTACCCGACACCTGCAGAAACTGGAAAGACCCCAAAAGTACCTCACCAAGAGGATCAAGGGACTCAAACAGATGCCCTACGCAGTTAGGCTAAAGAAACTCCAGCTCTACTCAGTTGCTTACCGCCTACTCAGAGGTGATCTGTGCCTGATGTATAAAGCCATGTCCAACCCAGAATTAATGGACATGCTCCACCTCAAGAAATCCAAATCCCTTTGAGCTACATGCTCCAGGGACTTAAACCTCGGCACAGAAATAAATAGGACATGCTGGAGGGACAGATTCATATCCCAGAAGCTCCCCTCACTCTGGAACAAAATCCCAATCCATGTTAGGCAGAGTCCCTCAATGACCCTCTTCAAAAGAAATCTTGACGAGTGGATGGGAGATTGTAGGTTTACCCCGGGATCTCTTCTGTGTCCCTACTAGACAGAGGCACAGTAAACTAACCTCAAAAGGGCTATCGTCTGTGACCTACTATACAGAGGCACAGTCAACTAATCTAAAAGAGTGGCGAAAGCCAAACACACTCTGGCTAGGCTTATAAATGCCCTAGGGCAGATAGCCTAGTATCAACCTATGAACCTATGACTCAGGCAACAGAAACTAGAAAGAGCTGTCACCAAGCTTAGGGAGCCTATAACAGGGAAGGTAACAAGAGATCCTGTATTAGAAATATTTTGGAAATTCTATGAAAGTCTGTATAAAGCAGAGAAATATGGAAATCAAGAAAAGGTACAAATGGAAATGTTTACAGAAGAATTAAATATGCAAGGTTAGGGGTAGATGATGCTCAATTACTAATGGTTAGGATAAGAGGAGATGAGATAAAAACTGTGATTTATAACCAATCTACAAGAAAGTCCCCAGGAACAGATGGTATTTCTGTGGAAGTTTGGAAGGTTGGAGAGAAAATACTGATAAAGAACTGGAAGGTTTTGTTTAACTGTATTTTAAGAGAAGGAAAAGTGCCAACATCTTGGAAGAAAGCAGTGGTAACTCTAATACCAAAAGAGGGTAAATATCCATCAGATCGAGCTTCATACAGGCCCATTTCAATACTAAACCATGATTATAAAGTGTTCATGTTTATAATGGCTAAAAGAATGACAAAAGTAATCCCAAAACTGATAGATATGGATCAATGTGGTTTTGTGGGGGAGAGGCAAACATTTGAAAACATTAACAGAACACTGATGATCCAGACGGAAGCAGAATGTAAGAAAATACCATTGTTGTTGGTGGGTCTTGATGCAGAGATAGCATTTGACAGAGTAAGCTAGGACATTATGAGCAGGGCAATGGAAGCATCTGAATTTCCTGAAAAAATAACAAGGTTGATTAGGAGGATATATGAGGAATCAGAAGCGAAAATTAAAGGGGGTGGAGTCCTCTCTGATAATTTTTGCTTGAGCAGAGGAACCAGGCAGAGATGTCCTCTTTCCCCTTTGTTATTTGCATTATATTTAAAACCACTGGGAAAGAAAATAGGGGACTCAGAAATTCAAGGATATAATTGGTATGATAGTCAAGAAAAGCTGGCTCTGTTTGCAGGTGTTGTTATTTTATACCTGACAAAAGCAGAAAGAGACATTGCAGTGCTGTGGAACATTTTGAGACAGTTTCAAATCTTTTCAGGATACACAATTGTTGTTGTTTGTCTTTTGGCTTTTCCCGGTTAGGGGTCGCCACAGCAGAACTCTGGTCCACTAATGATTGGCAGTAGATTTTCATGAACGCCAAGGTGCCAGCTCGACGTCCAACCTTCAAAGAAGGCACGCCCATTTACGCATGTCTTTCGAACGCCCATCCAACCGCAGGGAGGAAATGCAGACTCCACACAGAAGGCACTCCAGCCGAGAATCGAATGGGAGAACCTCTTGCTGTGAGGCAACAACGCTACTGCTGCACCACTGCGGCTTGGTTTCAGGATACACAATTAATGAAGCTAAAACAAAGACAATAGCTGTAAATTAGTTACCCACACAGGAATTGGTTCAGAAATATCTGTATTTATGGGGATATGATAAAATTTTAGAACAGTATGTGTGCGCTGTGTCTTTAAGTGTTTCAAGGACTGAACGTGCATGTATAAATAGCAAGCACGCTATACTCAGTGCCATTTTGAGAGTGCAGCCGGAGAGTGAACATGTGTGAGTATAATAGCTAGTTTGTTTATAAGTCTATCTAAGTTAAAGCCTCAATCCTGATGTGTTAGTACATAATAAAGCTGCTTGAACAGAACCCACAAAGTCTCATCTATTGTGTCCCGACTAGACGAGTGACATGGAATCAGAAGAGGTAGGCCAGAAACTGATATTCAGAGCCACAAGTTGCAGAGACAACAGTGAAGGTAAACTAAAAGAAATGCGCATGAAAACAAGCCAGAAAAGTAACAAAGGTAACAAAAAATTGCGCAAATAGTTTATTTTACAAATAAGATGAAATGGATCATTACAAGGGCACAAACTGCATTATTAAGCAAACAAAAAGTCACAAAAGGTTTATTAACTAAGTGAAATATTTGAGACTAAGTTATTTGATAAAACAATTGTCAGAAATGTTAATAAAAGGTCAGAAATCACCTTGGACTTGCAAAATGAGTATGTGTAAAACAAAACGGACATGTTTAGAGTAAACAGGCACAAGAAAAATACAATGGGCATAAAAAGAGATTAAACGAGCAAAACAAATATAATAAGGGCAAAAAGGGCACATATAAGCATAAATAAAGCAAGGCAATTGCATGTTTTTGGGAAAAGTGCTGGCATAACTATGACTTTGTATTGTATGAAGGGTATAACTAAAGTTATTCAAAGTATCTCAAAGTGTGTAAAAGTGCTTACTGTGTGTGCTTATTACTGTGCATTTATTCAGAAGGGTCTGTTAGTGTGCAAAGTGCAACTATTTTGTGATGTACAGTCAAGGTAGGGCCATTTTGAAAAGTTTCTTGTGCTGGGTGTGTCTATTTGCAAACTGCCACCATTACAGAGTGTGTCTTGCACTGTAAAGAGTTACTTAGTGAAGTACTGCCATTTTTGGGGACGTTTCAGTGTGCTGTGTACTGTTTATTCACAAAATGCAATTACTTTGAAATACTTCTTATTCTGAGCTTCTCCTGCCCAGTTTATTCGATCAGTACAGTTATTTGAAATGTTTCTTACACTGATAAAGGGTGATTTCTTACAGTACAGTGATTTCAAGAGTGTTACAGTGCCCAAGAGACTTATTTCGCAGAGTTCAGTTATTCAGAAGCATTATGAGCATGCCCAATAGCATAATTTCGAAAAGCCCAAAAGCATAATTTAAGAAGCACAAAAATATAAGGGCATAGTTACAAGTATTGGCATAAATTTCTGGCATATGTATATGTGTGTATGCTCATGTATATTTGCAGAACCCTTCACTGGTATGTGTTAATACAGCAGATGGATTTCGAAAGTTATCACCACTTGTATTTGATCAGAATATTGCAGAGAATTGGAGAATATCTGAGCAAGAGTACGATATTTTATACAAACAGCTTATTCAGATAAAGATGTACGCACTAAGGCATTAATTTTGCTAAACCTAGCTGGGTCAGAGGCCATAAAAGGGAGCATTCATTTGTGTATGCACCAGCAGTATATGAAGGAGAAGGTGAAAACCATCATATTGTTGTACAGCCTGAATCAAGGGAAGACCCTGATTGAAGCATAAATTCAGAGAGATATGTAACTGCCAGACAAATGTTACATTAGAGAGACACTTGTTTTACACAAGAGATCAGAAACCGGGGGAAACATTTGCATCTTATATAAGTGACCTGAGAAACCAGGCTAAAACGTGTCATTTTGGTGACTTAAAAGATGAGTTGGTAAAGGACAGGCTTGTGTGTGCTATTAATAGTGCTGCAGTGAGAAAGATTTTGCATCATGACAGTGATTTAACATTGAGCAAAGCTATAGAGATTTGTCAAATCCATGAAGTTACAGAGGGGCACACAAGTATGCTTGCAAGTAATAAGTGTATGGTTTAAACAAGCTCTAGAGTAAATGTAGATAGCATGCAACACGTGGCAAACAGAAGCAGGCTTAAGCACATGGCAGCCACAGCCCCTGCTGGTTCACCAGGGAAAGCATGTACTGTTCCAGCATATTCTAAGAAACCTGCTCAGTGCAGTGCAAGCATGAGTCAGCAAAACCCAAGTCCAATCTTATTGTCAACTGTCGTAATTGTGGGGCCAGCCATGAGTCCAAAAGAGAGAAATGTTTAGCTTTTGGTCAGCAATGCCACAAGTGTAAAAAATGGAATAATTTTCAAAAGTTTTGCAAATCAAGTAAATCTCACACAGTTTTGAAGAAGGGTCCCTCGAAAAAGCAAACTGATCAAGTAGAATTGCAGCAGTCTACTTTCTATGTAGACGGTGTGTCAGTAGCTGGTAAAAAGGTTCATGCAGTGAAGTGTTTTGTACTGTCCAGATCAATGGTAAACTCACCAAGTTCAAAGTAGACACTGGTTCAAAGTGTAATGTTATGTTAGCAGATATTTTTGCTAAAGAGCTAATGAGCAACTCAGTGTGGCCAGCTGTGTGAAACTTGTTGCTTATGGAGGTGAAGAAATTCAAACCGAAGGTTCAGTAGTACTTTCGTTATTTGCCAAGAACTGTTACAACTTCTTGTTTTATGTGGTTCGAAGATCAGTGCAGTCTTTGTTGGGTCTCAGAGACAGGTTGAGAATGAATCTGCTTTCTTTTACCAAAGAAGTTCATCAGATAAGCACATGTCCTAGTTCCAGTTTCTCCAAAGCTATTTTCTCAGAGTATGCTGATGTTTTCGATGACAAGTTGGGCAAACTTTCAGTTGTATATTCTATGAAATTAGATCCAGAGAACAGTCCAGTGGTCAGAACAGCAAGAAAAGTTCCAATAGCCATGCGAGATAGAGTCAAAGCTCAGCTGGATAAAATGGTGCAGCAAGGTGTAATTTGTCCAGTTACAGAACCAACTGAATGGGTTTCGCCCATGGTAGTAGCTCACAAAAAAGGCTCAGATGAAATCAGAATATGTATTGACCCAAGAGATTTGAACAAAGCATTGAAGAGACAAGAGACCGCATTATCCAATGTCCACAGCTGAAATGGTCGCAGCCCTAATACCTAATGCCATTGTTTTTTCTGTCTTAGATGCAAAGAGCTTGTTTTGGCAACAGATGCCTGATTGCAGATCTTCATTACTGACTACTTTCAGTACCCTGTTTGGCAGCTATAGATTCCTAAGGATACCATTTGGAATAAATTCTGCAAGTGAAGTCTTTCAGCGTGCAATGGAGCAAATTTTTTCAGGATATCCCTGTGCCATAATAATAGATGATTTATTGGTCGGAGGCAATGATGAAGCAGACCATGACAGAAATCTTAGGAGAGTTCTAGACAGAGCACATGAAGTGAACTTAAAGTTCAATCATCTGAAGTACAAATTCAGACTACCAGAATTCACATATGTTGGTTATTTATTTACTGGTAATGGCTTGCAACCAGATCTGTCTAATTCTCGAGATGCCAGCACCAGATAATGTTCAAGCTCTACAACGTTTTCTTGCTATGGTCAATTATTTAGGCAAGTTTATACCAGACTTCAGTGAGTTGACAGCACCTTTGAGAGAGTTGATGTGGTCTTGTTTAGAACACCACCAGAAAGTATTTGATGACCTTAAGTGGAGAATTGCCACTTCACCTACAATGATACTATGATGTTAACAAACCAGTAACTCCTATGATGTTTCAAAAATTGGTCTTGGTGCAGTCATTCTTCAGGAAGACAGACCAGTAGCCTATGCACCCAGAACTCTTACTCAGACCAAGATGCAGTATGCACAAATTGAAAAAGAACTTTTTGCAATAGTGTTTGCATGTTCCAAGTTTCATGATTATATTTATGGTCGAGCTGTTCAGACTGAAACTGATCACCAACCTCTAGTTACTATTTTAAAGAAGCCTATACATTCTGCACCAGCAAGATTACAAAGAATGATGCTCGAATTGCAAAAGTACAACTTCAAAATGGTCTATACAAAAGGCAAACGTCTTTATCTGGCTGATACCTTATCCAGACCACCCAGAAATACAACGGAACAGCTTCATGAAGAGAAGTTTAACTTTGATGTCATGGAAGCGCATCATTTTTCTACCATGTTACTTGATGAGCTGAGTGATCATGCAAAGACTGATCCAATTTTGCAAAAGCTCAACCACTACATTAATGTTGAATGGCCATCAAAGCAATCTAGTGTACCACCTGAAGTGTAAACTTATTTTCCTTACAGAGATGAGATGCTGATGGAAGATGGCATTATTTTCAAAGGTCCTAAAATTGTTGTTCCTGCTTCCTTATAGCAAGAATATATCCAGATTTTGCATCGTGGTCAGCCATGTTCCAAATCTACCAAAAGAAGGGCGAGAGAACTAGTATTTTGGCCTTCTCTAGTAAAAGACATTGATAAAGTACTTTCTTCTTGTTCAATATATAATAGTACTAAACCACATTTGCAAAAAGAAGTGCTTCAGCTAAGTCAAGTTCCTGAACTACCTTGGTCAACAGTAGCCACTGATATATTTGAGTGGAACAATCGGCATTACTTAGTATTGACAGACTCTTACTCAAACTGGTTTGAGATTAATCTACTACCTAACTTAACATCATCTGCTGTTATTAGTAAGTTGAAAAGTCATTTCTCAGTCCATGGTAGTCCACACAAAGTTGTTTCTGACAATGGCACTCAATTTACTAGTCAGTCGTTTCGGAAATTAAAAGAGAATGGGACTTTATACATGTTACTAGTAGTCCAGAATATCCACACTCAAATGGACTAGCTGAATGTGCAGTGCAGCGTGCAAAGCAATTACTTGTTTGGTCAAAGTGTGACAATACCAATGTCTATTTCAATCTACTTAATCTCAGAAACATATCCAGTGACAATGTACTTGGCTCACCTGCTCAGAGACTTCTGTCCAGGCAAACCAGAACAATATTGCTTATCAGTTCCAGTTTGTTGAGGCCTAAAGCTAAGAACAACCAGACTATTAGATTTCAACTATTCAGAAAGCATTCTTTCCAGAAGCCCAGTTATGACAAATCAAGCAGATTTCTTCATCCATTAAAAGAAGGAGAGACAGTGAGAATACAAACGGTGAAATGTTTAGACTGTATTGGTCAAGTTACTGGTATATGTACTGAGCCAGGATCCTACTTTGTAGAATCTGAGGGTGTGGAGTACAGGAGAAATCACAGACATCTTCTCCCTGTATCAGAATCGATATCGCAACATCGTTCCTGTGATACAGACTCTAGATCTCCGAGCAATCCAGACAATGTTCCTGTTCCAGAACGTGTCTTAACTTCTACTTCTAATGATGTTCCTGATGTCCTGAAGGTTAAACATTCCACAAACACAGTCCAAGTTGTTAAGTTTGATTCTAGTTTCCATGTCACATGATTTGGTCATATTTCCAGACCTAGTGTGAAATACACAGCGACCTAGACTTAACTGTATATATGTGTATTTAATTCTGTACAGTTGCATGATGACCATGAATTATTTATATTGATTGCATGTCAATTACTGTTTTAACATTGCATGTCTATTTCTCAAAGATGGAGGATGTAGAACAGAGTGTGTGTGCTGTGTCTTTAAGAAGCGTTAAAATGACTGAACATGCACATATAAATAGCAAGCGCGTGCTATACTCAGTGCCATTTTGAGAGTGTAGCCAGAGAGTGAACACATATGAGTGTAATAGCTAGTTTGTTTATAAGTTTATCTAAGTTAAAGTATTAACCCTCAATCCTGATGTGTTTGTACATAAATAAAGCTGCTTGAACAGAACCCACAAAGTCTCGTCTATTGTGTCTTGACTAGACGAGCGACAAAAATGAAGTATTTAGGAGTATGGATTAAAAACTATTCTGGTGTGGCAGCTAAGGATATGTGGCAAGAGACTAAACAAAAGATAATACAAAACTGAGAAAATGGAAGCTTTATTGTATAGATACGGATAGTAAGATGCAAACAGTTAAAATGTTTTTAGTTTCTTTGGTCTTATATACAGGTCAGACATATTTTTATCAACCAGAGGAAAAGCTGTGGACAGCAATTAATAAAGAGCTGAAGGATTTTATCTGGGAGGGGAAGACAGCAAGAATCAAGTGGGAATAAGCTGATTCATTCAATAGAACAAAGCAGATTGGGATTACCTGTTTTGAATAGGTATTTCAGAGCTACACAGTTAATGCTCCTATAGATAACACAAGCAGAAAACTATACTTAAAAGTAGAAAGGGATGATGATGAAACAGTGGGGAAGTTCAAGAAACAAGGAAAGACTGGGATTTTGGATGCAGGCCTTTTAAGAGAATAACAATTATCATACAGAATATTATATCCATAAAGGGATAATTGTAATTAGGGATATAGACAATAGCATAGAGGGGGATATAATTTATTGAAGAAAACTGGCAAAGGAGCCAAGGTATTGGGAGCAAATAACTAGAGAGGAAAAGGTACTAGAATGGGAAGAGACCAAGAATTTTGTGGACTGCAGGTTAGCAATTCCCTTCCCTATGTTTGTGTCTTTTGGCTTTTCCCGGTTTGGGGTCGCCACAGCGGAACTCCGGTCCGCTAATGATTGGCAGTTGATATTTACATACCGGCTTGCCAGGCCTGACGCACAACCTTCAACAAAGGTACGCCCATTAACGCATGTCTCCACGCAGAAGACTATCTAGCTGAGAATCGAACCGGACAGCATCTTACTGTGAGACGACAATGCTACCGCAGCACCACCACAAGGACTGATATCAGAGTATAGGCAAAGAGAAGGAAATAGGGGGTCCTAAACAAAAGACCATCACTGGTAGAGTTTTTAGTAATATCTAGAACAGAAGCTGCTGATAAAAAAGGAAAAATTAGTAGAACATATAAAATATTGCATGATAACTATAAGAATCAATCAGAGGAGATTAGAAAGGACTGGGAAGAAAGATTGGGTAAGCAATTCACAAAGAAAGAATGGGAGGATATATGCATGTCACCCAAATATGCAACAAAGTCAAGAAGATTTAGGAATTTTGCTTGAAAATATTTATATAGATACTTTTATACCCCCAAGTAGCCTTCAGAGAATTGTTCCTCAGGTAGACAGCAAATGTTGGAGGTTTGATGGCGAAGAAAGAGGTATTTGGGAACATATTTTCTGGGAGTGCAGTGGGTTGACAGACTTTAAGGATTCCCTGCGAGATACACTCTCAGAGATGCTGGGTTGGTGGATTAGTGTGACAAGGGAGATGATTTTTCTGAGTTATGATACAGAATCAGAATTGCCCAGACATGGTAAGGCCTTGCTTTGTCTAAGTATGGTGGTTACCTAAAAAGCAATTACTAGAAAATGGAAGTCAAAATCAAAACCAACTATTTAAGAAATAGTGACTATAGTAACAGAGATAAAACTACTGGACTTGAGATCTTTAGAAAGGGGTAGGATCAAACTGCAAAGAAAAAATGGGAATTGTGGGAACAAATACATACAGAGGAGGAATGAGGTTTAAAAGAAAGCAGGACTTAAATGAGCTATGTAATGTTTGACTGAAAATGTTTGGGTAGATTATACATGATGTATAATGTTTGCAGCTGGGAGTGTGTCAGTATGGTTTGTGTTGTAAAATGCTTGCAAATAGGATTGTGTCAGTTTTTGTTTTCAATTATATACATGTATGATTGCTTATGTCATAAGTGATGGTTTAATAAAGATGTTTCTTTTTCAAAAAAGAGGCAGAATTCAATAATGTATGTAATGTTGCTTAGGTTATATGATATATAGCAATATATGTGAAGTATAATGTTTGTTAATATTAACTTGTTAATACAGTTTGATTACTTTTATATAAATGTAAATTTGCCTGCGTCACAAGTGATAATTCAGTAAAGGTGTTTTTAAAAAAAAATTATACATAATGAGGGGACAAAGGACCAAAAACAGGAATACTTTTTAAATATTGCTCTTACAAACTTAGAAATTAGATAGAACAACAGGTTTTGCATTAGCGTGAATTGTCTGCACTGTATTGTCTGAAACTCAAATGACTGTCATTATTTTCTGACTACAACCATCAGTGATTTGCCAAATAAAAACAACATTTTATGAGAAACAGACCAAAAATATGAGGCAAAAATCTGTACAGCTGAGAGGTATGGGTTTGTGTCCCTCTTCTCTTAGCTCAAGGCATCTGGATAAGCCTAAAATTAACAGGAGACAAAGGCTCAAAACAGGAGCATATTTTAAATGATTTGTTTTCTGAAGTGGGTGTCCATGTGTGTGTGTGTGTGTGTGTGTGTGTGTGTGTGTGTGTGTGTGTGTCTATGTGTGAGAGAGAGAGAGAGAGACGGGGGGTCAACATCAACCACTGGCAGCAGCAGCAAAGAGGTTTGCATACCTCTGAACCTTTCAGCTGAACAAATCTGGATAAAGCTTAAAATAAAGGGGAAACAAAGGCTCAAAAATAGGAACAGATTTTAATTATTACTCTTTTAAAATTAACAAACTTGCTTAAATAAAAGGATTTGTGTTAGCATGAATTTTCTGAAGGAAATAAAACTCTGAAACTCAAATGTATGTCATTATTTAGTAGCTTCAATTTCCAGTGACTGGCAACAAACCAAACATTTTAAGAGTGAGGGACCAAAAATAAATACCTGGAAAAATAAGTGTTATATTTTGGATGTGAAATGCTTCCTCCAACACCATTTATATATACTACAGTAAGTTTGAAACATTAGACAGAGGAATTATTTTACATCAAAAATATATAAATAATAATATAGTAATAAAAATTAATAAGTAGGTAAACACAACAATTTTGCAGACAGCCCATTCTTTAAGCACAAAAGCAGACATGCACACACATATAGATATATTTGTGTGTGTGTGTGTGCGTGCGTGTGTGTGTGCGTGTATGCGTGTGTGTGTGTGTGTGTGTGTGTGTGTGTCACATACAAAGAAATGCAGAGGCAGAGAGACACAGTGCCTCTCACATACATCAAAACTCAGACGAACACACATATACACACACACACACACACACACACACACACACCCACACACACACACACACACACACGCACACAGGCAGACACCAATGCACATATTATATATGTATTATATATATACCTCGCTTTGTGTGTCTGCACATATATAATTTTCTCAACAAGAATGTGTTTTTTTAATGAATAAAAATATACTATGCATATCAGCATATAAATATAGATATAGATATAGCTACACATACAATACATGAGACAGCATACTTTTGCAGATATGTACATGCAACAGATGAGTATGTTGAAGTATTTGACAGATGACTGTATGTACTGGTAGAAAATTGTGGGTTCCAACAGCACTAAGATGAACAAATTAGGAATAGGATTGTGATTGGGCTGGATGATGAAGTGTTTCAAAAGTTTGCTTGAAGTTAACCTAACTTTAGAAAAGACAATGCAGATAGTCATGGAAGTTATGTATTTTCTATGTTGGGTACCATAATTACACGCATTTTGCTTTCATGTACATGTCCAGAATTTTTGAAATGAAAAGTTGGCAACCCTAGGTTGGATCCATACTTCAACATAGCCTCCAGATGGAATATGTTCCCGTAGAAGAGTATACATCAACATCATACCTCTCAGCTGTACAGATTTTTCAGAATGTCCTGATTTTGCCTCATATTTTTGGTCATTTTGGGATGACAAGTTGTAACAAAAATGGTGCAAAGGATGAGTCTTGTGGAGCACCTGTGAGGGATAATAGCAAAGAGGTGATGGCATTTGCCAAGTGCATACGCTGAGATATATTTTGTAGATAACTGGAAAACCTAGTCTCAGGCAAACCACCATTGGCAAGATGTTATAGTAGAATATAATGATTTATCAACTACCTCAAATAAAGCTAGAAACAGTGCACTAGGACTGCTCTTATGAATGAGCTGTTCACAGAGAAAATGTGTAATGGTGTGAAAGGTCTTCTCAGAATTTCAGCCAGAGTAAAACCCATCATCTAATCAAAGAGAAGTCCTCGTATAGGTAGATAAAATAACAGCTGAACATGAGTGCAGTTTTGTAGAAGTTCTGAGAGTGGATATAGTATGATAATTAGTCAAAATGTCTTGAATGTTCACAAAGGGCTTTCTTTATGTTGTAGAGCAAAATGCATGGTCTCCAGGGGATGGGAACACCAGTTGCCTTGATGGAATGGCTAACTATGTTCAAAACAGGAAAGGACGTTGCATTGTCTTGGAGTTTTAGATACTCAAGTGCACCGTGCTGGCAGCTAGACATGATGACTTTACTTTGTAAATAATTTACAGACCTGACTAGTAAGAGAAGTAATGAATTGGAAAAGTGCCAAATTATTATTTTTAGGGGAGGCAAATTTTCATGATGACCAGAGGAGACAGAGAATGTGGCACTGACAGAGAAGATTTAGAAATGATTAGGAACACCAGTGGAAGGGAAAGGATAAGGTAGCAAAACTGGACTGATTTGTTTTGCATAGATATGGTAAACCTGATATATGCCAGAACTGATTTAGACTATGACAAATCATTTTGATGTGCATAAAAGTAATGGTTCTTGTTAATGTGAAATAATGTTGTAACTTCAGAAAATCCTGAGTGAATCTGTACTGATAACTGTCTCTAGGTTTAGTTATACTGTGTCGCAGATTTCTTGATTTCAATTTGAATTGAGATTGAAATTATCTGCCCGTTGTCCTCCTTCATCTGTGTTTCAGTTTTATTGTCTTAATGTTTCCTTTAAATTAGACATAAATTGAAACTATTCACGAAGTTATGTATTGTTTTAGTTTGAGAAGAATTTCCTGGGACTATGTTACAATGTATGCGAAGATAAGTACAATATCTAAAGTTACTTTGTTTCATAGTAAAGGAGAATGTTTAAGATTCCTTTTTACTGTTTTTATAGATTTCAACTTGCAGGTGTGACAGTAAAACTCTAGATCCAGCATGTAAAGTTCTTTTGAAGTTGTCATAAATTAATGCTTAAAATAAGTGCAGTTCATTTATTAGCCTACAGTAAAGTCGTGCCTTGAAAATGATACTATGTTAACAAAAATACAGAGAAGTGAATAGTTTAGATCCATTTAGTTGAGAATCAACTAAAATTGGCAAAGATTTTACCAGGTACTATGCAAATATATGGCTTTCAGAACATTAAAAATTAAAAGTCAACTGATCACCACAAGTACATGCCAAATAAACAGATTCTGCATTCTCAGCCATATCTGGTAGCTTAACAGGTTTAAGGCCATTACTGACAATGAGCAATACAAAGCCACTTGGGCCAAAATGGATAACAAATAAAATATCTAATAAAACAGAGTACAACTTAAATGCAGTTGTAACAGACTCTGGGCAGAAAACAGTGAGTGACATAAGAGATCACACTGCTGGTCTTTGGAAAAGAAGACAAGCAGACCAAGCAGTCTTTGTTCTAAGGGTCCTGGAAAATGTTGAAACCACAAAAGTGAGCCAGGGTCTGCTTGTGTCATTAATTGTTAGTACATTCCCTCTTTATGCAGGACAGTCCCTATTTGGGAGCTTGCACCCCACAAAAAGCATGAACAATGGCAAATGACCTGAGCAAAAAGTATTTCCTAAATTTCTTCTAAAAGTTGCATAAAACAATTATTTTGTATCTGAAATACCTTACTATTATATGAAAAACAGAAACAACTCATTTTCTGCAAGAGAGAACTGTTATTTTGTCAAAAAAACAAACAAATAAACTAGAATTGCAAGCACTGGTTATAGTTATTTTGCCTATCAGTATTACTTCCTTTTTTCTGTCTGGTTGCCTGACCTGGAAACAGTTATCCGATATGACCTTACTAATGACATGTACAAGAGGATGGCCTCATTATCACTAGTGTCCATTCCCCTAGATGTAGTCCCATCATTCACTGACCTTTTCATTTCCTTTTTACTTTGCATTAAGTTTCATTCTCAGAATGATCAGTACTTCTTCATTCTCTTTCGTTCTTGCTAAGGATACGTACTCACCTAAGAATATATGTTTTCAGGTTTCCACCTAGTAAAATAAATAAGCTTGCAGTTGTGTACTATATATAACAGATATTTTCTCCACAATTAGCAGTAGTTCAGTGAGATTACCTACAGAAGCAGATTTTGAAATAAGCAGTTTTCTGTCTTCCTTTTCTAATGTTGTACGCCTTTTCCATTTAGTTTCTTTTCTCCAGTTTACTGCAACATGAGATTCCATCACCTCTCCAGTTTACTATCCATGATGATGAGAACACAGACTGTAGGTTTGCTGAAGCGTGTAGAATACTGGGTGAAATAAAATATCTGTAAATCCCCCAAAAGACTGAAAAAGTAATAGCAGATTGTAGTAAAATATAGTCCCAAATGTTTTCAGTTAAAGACATCAGTGGAACACCCTAAAAATAAGTAATAAATCAAGAGGAGATGCAAAGCTAGCAAAAGTGTACCTTTGCCTCTCAGACACCATCTTAAAGTTCATCACAACTTATCTCTCTATCCGAAATGTTGTGTAAAAAATTTAAGTTAGGTACTATATCAATAATTGCGCCATCAGGTATAAACATTTTGAATAATCTACCTTGCCAAAAAGGCGTTCCATTTCCCAATATCTTTAGTGCTCACATGCCTCTCTCTGGTTGCCATTCAGTTTGAAGTTATGCCAGTAAAAGAGAGGTTTCCCTTTGTTTTTCTACATATGAACCTGAGCAGATATTTGGAGTCCACAGGCTTCTTAGAGAACATAGGTATGGAGCTTGTTGTGGTGCATCTATGGATTCTGTAAATCAATTGTGAGACTTCAGCAATCATGAGAGGACTTATGGAGATACCTGAAGAAGTGTAATTGAAAAATATGCTTTGCCTGATATGAATCCGACTGGTGAATTGCTTTTGGACTTTTGGTCTGGTCACGAATTGTCCATAACAAGCAACTAATGAAAACACAAAGTGTACAGCTCCATGGGCCAAAAGTCAATGATCTAGTCAAAAGTCATGTCATCAAATACATAACTATATGTTATGGACATCCAGGTCAAAAAGGTACTGGTTTATCACCCAATCACCTTTTGGTGATGATTTGGGCCACATAATTATGATAACAGTTGAACAGACCCAGGACACCCAAACATGTAGTGATTGTGTTTGGAGAATGTATTCCACATGCTTTTGTGTGGGCTAAGTCAACTCTCACCTGCAGAAGAACTTCTCTCATGTATCTATGGAGGTATGGGATGTAAAGTCTAAATGGAAGATCTCAGTAGTTCAGACAGCAGCAAGGAGCTGCAGACAGAGGCTGTTTGGTGCCACTCAGGTAGCAAATCTAGGACATGCTGTAGACATTAGCAATAAGGGAAGCCATTATGCTAAACAAGCATTTCATACAATTCTAGCAGAATGGATCTCAAGATGTTATAGATAGGTACTGACAAGTTGAGAAGACAACAGCTGAGGCAGTTGCCAAAGAAAGGCTCAGGTGTGGGGTGTACTTAGCATAGTTATTAAGAGTGACTTTCAGATTGGCTCAAAGAGGTTCCTGCAAACCATACAGTGACTCAAAAGCAGAACACTGGACACTGCAGAGGCTGTTCTCAACAAGGGTAGAGAAACTCTAACATCAGCTGGGGATATTGTTGGGAGATGAACACATAACTTTGCAGAACTTCTGAATCCAGTGAACATGCCCTCCTGTAAGGATGATGCAACTTGTTGCATTTCAATAGATGAGGCTGTATATCCGAAGATGAGGGTTGTTCTAACATCAGCTGGGGATATTGTTGGGAGATGAACACATAACTTTGCAGAACTTCTGAATCCAGTGAACATGCCCTCCTGTAAGGATGATGCAACTTGTTGCATTTCAGTAGATGAAGTTGTATATCCAAAGATGAGGGTTGCATTTGAAGAAGACATAGGTAAAAAAGGGAAATAATGGGAAACATTTTTTTTTTAATTTTCAGTTTAAGAGACTGGTACCTTATAAATCTTGTTTACAGCTAATAGGCATTCAACACTACAAAAGTTGTTTTATTTCTTTTCCTTATAGCAGAGCAATTACCAACATTTGAATTTGGGAATGTAATGGAATTTGGGAATTTATTTTATCCTGATCTGAGTAGTATATTTTTTTATTCATTAAACCAAGTAAGCCCATTGGACACAAGTGTCCCTTTTCAGGAATGACCCTGAAGCGCTGTCTGGTTGTGACTTTCATAGAATCATACAGTAGATGAGGGGAGATGGAAGGATTCAAACCCTGTACCCTTGACTAATTAATAACTCAGAGCTTTAATCCTCCATGCAAACTGCCAGTTATAAAACATTTTAACTACGCCAATGATTTTAATCAAATACTATATAATATAAAGTGCTGAAAACCCATAGTACTCTTTTGTTTTATTATTTTAGTTATAAATAATGTATGTTATCATTTATTTATTGTCTTTTGTTTACCAGGAAAATACGACTGGGCATAAATCCCATTTTCAGTGAAGGGCCAGGGAGAAAAGCTCCACATAAAATACATATTATAATCAGCAGCATTAAAAAATAAACATGTTAAGCATTACTTTGCAGCTAGTATTTTGAGGAATAGTAAAGACATTTATTATATACTTTAGAAGCTGTATTATTTTTCTGTCAGACATGTTAATATGTAATATACCTGGAGATACAAGAGTAATGATAATGCACATAGGCTCAGTATATGTATATTGACATTAATGAGGTAGATGCCACTAGAGTAGGAACAGAAAATAAAGGAAGAAAGGTATTAGCAGAAATAAACATGGGAATGTACTTAATGGCAAGAAGGAAAGGATGTTAATGACGCTTCGGACTGATATAACATCATATGGCATACTTTTTGCTTTATTTCTTTTTTTATCCAGTAAAACATTAAATATTTTTAAGGTAACTTCTGCTACCAGTGCAGGTGGAATTAGTTCTCCCTTGAGACAGGTCCTCTATAACCACTGTAATTTCTGCCAGACATTATTTACCCATTAAATAAGTATACAGACTGCTTCAACCCCAACACACAGACTGAAAGAAGCTTAGTTTCCCACACCTTTCTTTATTAATATAAATGAATCCAGGCTCACATCGGACTCAGGAGTGGCAATGTCAGGTGAAGAAGTAGGAAATACAATGCCTTTTTTTTTCTGAAAAATGTGCAATCAAAAGTTATTCAGAGGAACACATCCCCTCGCTTCTCCCCTGAAAACCGGTGACTAGCCTAGTGGGACCAACCAGGTTAACAAAGAATAAATACATAAATAAATAAATAAAATAATATAACTACAATTCACATCAGCATCTCACACTGCCATTTCTGTTTGTCACACTTGTTAATGACATTTTAAAATACCTAATAAAATATACTTGCATTTAATAGGCAAATGCTGTGTCACAGCTGTTCTTGCTGCCACCACTGCAGTTGGGTCTCATATAATTAGTATTAGCTTGACAGTTTTCTTTTTGATAACTGAGCTGCTGCCATATCATGCAGGCAGTGATCTCTCCATTCCTAAGCTTTATGCAAGTCACATGCACTTTTATTATAAATCTCTCATTTACATCACTGAATTGCATATGCAGCATTTTGTACTGTAGCGCTACACCTTTTGAAAACTACATGTTAGAGGCCCTATTGCATGGCATTTGGTGTATCGGTATACATGTATGTGTTTCGTGTTTGCATGCAGTTTTAATGTTATATGATTTCATTTTGTGTGGGCTTGGATATTCAGTTTTGAGGAGGACCAAATAAACGAATCAGTCCTTGCGATGTCGTTCTATATTCCTAACCATAGCTCCCCCTGTGGCTGAACTGTAACTTCTGTTCACCAATATAAAATGTACAACACTTCTTAAACAATAATGAATTAAGCAGTTAACTCCATATACTATACGAATCATGATACTGGGAGTATGATACTTGCTCATAGAATAATTCTACAAAGGAATTTATTGAAGTTAAAATTTTAAAATTTGAATGTGCCCCCTCCAACTAGAAATAGCCAATGTAAGGTGTTAAGACCACAGGTCCAACATATTTTGATTACTGAAGGATATGCAGAATCTTACTTTTGTAGTCTGTTGTGGCCACATGTGGCATTGTTATAATAACTTTGTAGCATTCTTTACTACCTGTAATGATCACAACATCAATGTTCAGGGTATCGACGTACAGACGTCAAAACACATAATATCAACATGCTTTGCACATGCTCCAAGGATTACATAGGAGTGGGCTAAACCAAAAGCAAGTGCTTTTGCAGGGGGTGACAAGCCCCCTACACACCCCATGTTAATTATATATATATATATATATATATATATATATATATATATATATATATATATATATATATATATATACTAACTCTGGGACTGCACAATTCCTGGGGAAAGTAATATTCCCCTACCCAGGAATTGTTAGTCTCTTGCACATGTCAATCAAACAGTGACAACCAAATAGATGTTGATATTGTGATTATTAAATCACAAATAATAGAGCCATATATATGATGAAACCCCTATCTGTAATACAAATCCCTATGTAAAATGTTAGGATTAATTGTTTGAAAACAGCTTCATATTAACTAAGGTCCAATAGTTGGAAATCTTGTTTACCTTCTCTTGTTTTAGGCTAGCAGGACAGGAAATATGTCTTTAATGGGAGGAGAAAGTGGGAACATCACTAGGTTTATATGAAATCAGATATAAACTTACGTCTTTATCCTTGCCTGTGGATCCCCATTGGTGGGTGCACTGCAAAAAACTAAGCAGAATAGTAATGCATGTATCACGAGTGATGTGGTGTAATATCCGTGAATCTAGTTGGCGGCAGGTTTACACAATGTAATGCTTCCTATAAATATCAGCACACATTCCAAGCAATATGTGAGCTGCATTGTTTCAGCCTTCATCTTGCATATTATACAGAGACAAAATTCAACTCAGGAATTATGTCATCTCACAGGCAGCCTTTGATGTCATGAGATATGAGGAATAGCTTGTCTGTTTGCCTACCTGTGTTCACAATGTTAGAAATGGAGGCAGCAGATCTATGATTTAGTAGCACGTGTGGGGAGAATGATTTTTGAAAGACAATAATGCAGGATAAAAAAGTCAAGGCTTCATTGACTCTTAACAATGAATGTCATTGCTTTTGATAGTGCAACCTGAAGTCTAAATAGTATAATACTGTTTTTCCCCAAATCCCTTTATACCTCTTTCTACTTGGGACAAAAGTTAAACAGGGTGGTGTATTTTTCATAAGAGGTAGGCTGGCACTTGCAGAGGATATGTGCATCTGTTTCAAGTTCAGTGTACAAAAGTCAGAAAGTATGTAACAGATATGACTGGCTAGCCCCACTGCTTGCAGTTATTAACACACAGTGTGTTTCAATCAACTGTGATGGGTTGATTTGTGTTGAAAATGCAGTGAAAGGTGGCCCTCTAGTGTAGATAATAAGAACTACCACTTTATTCAAGCATAGCCACATACACATACTTGAAAGATATAACTTCGTGAAGGCACATTAAATAAAAGGCAAAATGTTCTGACACCTGAAGACAGTACAGTTGTAGACAGCTATTTATATTTAATGTCAGCACACTGCCGTATGAACAGATACATAAGTTTGTTCTGTATTTGGCGTACACATAGGAAAACAAACACATCAATCTACATTCCCCTACCTCTTTTGTTACTGTTATTTTTACTTTTTTATTTATTTCTTACCCGGGTTACCCCACTAACTACAAGTTCCCTTTCCAGATGTGACCTGGAAGAATTGTCTGATTAGTGACCTTCTCAGAGTAACACACTAGACAAAATGGAGGCTTAGGGAAGGATTAGGTTCTTCTACCATTTTTATTAAAGCATCGTGCAATAGCTTACTGACCAAGCTTTTGTTTGCTTCAAATAGAGAAAATAAATAAATGTAGATAACAACTCGTAAAGGAACATTGTTATCATCATGAACTCTCATTTTCCCATTTTGATATGGAGTCAGGATGCGGTGTTAACTGTTGCCACTTCTCTCTGTTCAGAGCCACTCTCATACCCTCTTCGACAGTCATTACCACCTGCCACAAGCCTTCTCTCATGCAATCCATCCACCTCTTGGCTGGATATTCTCTTCTCTTGCCTTCTTTCTGTCACTTAATTGATATTTTATACCCCTTCTTAATGTGGAAGAGAGCTAAAAAGATACTGTGTGTGTGTGTGTGTGTGTGTGTGTGTGTGTGTGTGTGTGTGTGTGTGTGTGTGTGTGTGTGTGTGTGTGTGTGTGTGTGTGTGTGTGTGTGTGTGTGTGTGTGTGTGTGTGTGTGTGTGTGTGTGTGTGTGGACAAAGATTAGGAAAGAAAGTACATACAGTAATATACATTGAAATTTATAAGGCTGCTTTAATCTGAGTGAAGGCAAGGAGTTTTAGTGTGAACCAATCTGCTTGGAAGGTAGGAAGGGATGCAGCTACACCAGACTAGGGACTGTACAGTACTCCAATCAACTGGTTGAACCTACTCTGAAACCAGATGCAGAGAGGGAATATTTAGTTCCATATTTTTATCAGTCACAGCGACTGCTAGGCTGATAGCCTTGTGGGTGGAGCCAGGGGGATTTAGAAATCCAGCTGAGGAAGGAGCACTGATGCTTATAGTCAACATAGACCTTCTGCCGTAGCACAGGCTATGGAACAATGGAATCAGAGATAGACTAGCAAGTGTTCCAAGTACATAGAAGTTACTGGGTGAGAGATAAGGTTCTTCATTACCTGAGAAGGAAATGTGTTCACCATAGTAAAATGAATGTAGTCAATAACTGGAGAAGGGCAGGTACATGTGAGCAGTTATACTTGGCCAGGAGCTCAGAGGAACAGTGAGATTCAAACATAATCATGGGGGGGGTATCCACAGAGCAGGAACAGCCAGTGATACTCATGCCAGAGCTCAGAGGAAAAGTCAGATCCATGAATGTAATCATTGGGAGTGGTCACCCACACAGCAGGAACTGTTAGTGATCCGTATCCAAGAGCTCAGAGGAACAGTCAGATCCAAACATGTAATCATAGGAGGAGGGCACTCATAGAGCAGGAATAGTTAGTGATACTCATCCAAGAGCTCAGGGGAATAGTCAGATCCAAACATGTAATCATGGTGGGAGGGCACTTACAGAGCAGGAATGGTTAATAATACTTATCCAGGAGCTCAGGGCAGTGGTCAGATCCACGCATGTAATCATGTGGGGGTGCACCCATAATGCAGGATCTGTTAGTGATACCTATCCAGGAGCTCAGGGCAATGGTCAGATACATGCATGTAATCATGTGTGTGTGGGGGGGGGGCACCCACAGAGCTGTAGCTGTTAGTAATACTCATCCAGGAGCTCAAAGAAACGGTCAGATCCAAGTTTCAAGGTGGCCACTGATGCAGGAGCATGTTAACTAGAGCTCTCCTAGTGGGAAAAAAAACAATAATTGCTAAAAACATACAGTGAGATAAGTCAATTTGGTTTAAAATCAGTTCCTGTCTGAAGAATATTTTGTCTAGATGTCATCAAAGAAATGAATTCATGATAAATAAAGATAAAGAGAAGACAAAAGGGAAAGCAGAAAGTTATGTTGGACAAGGACTCAGTATGAGTTCATATTTTTCACTCATATCTTTGGTCCCTTTCTCATAAAAAATGTAGTTTTCTGGCAAATCATCGAGGACTGAAGTCAGAAAATAATGGCAGACATTTGATTTTCAGACTTAATATCCTTCAGAAAATTCATGCTAATGCAAAACCTATTATTCTATCAACTTTCTAAGTTTGTAAGAGCAATATTAAATAGTGTCCCTATTTTTAGGCCTTTTCCCCCACCCCCCACCCCCATTATTTGTGGTTATATAAGCGGCTGAGTGGTATCTTGGGAGTCTAATTGTATTTTTAATGTTTTGGATTAAGTATTTGCCTGGAAGTAGAGTAAAGTGATGTAAAAAAACAGCTCAAGTGACCCAAAAACAAGCTTGATTCTTTGATAAATTTACTCCTCACAAAGAAAGAAATTCAGGTGGACCTGCATTATTTATAGAAAATTCAGGTACCAAGAGCACGGTGATGAATCCAGAGCAAGTTTGAGTGGGTGGACCTCAAATGAATGATATTTTTATACTTCAGCAGTAATGGCATCATCAGTCAGAAGGTAACAAAAGGGCAGGCATGCTGAGTTTTCCTCACTCATTAATAAAAAAAAAAAAACAGGATAAAATGGGACAAACTGTTGCCAGAGAAGGAGCATAAGGTAATAGTGACAAACATTTTAGTGAGATTACAAAATGCATGCAAAAAGTGTGGGGTTTGTGCATCTGTCTACTTGTATTTAGGTAATATATAAACTAAATATGTAATTCATGGGACATGCTGATTATACTCTAAAATCAAGAAAACATAATGTTGCTGCTGTGCCTCAGGTCTCTAAAACAGAGGATTGGAGCCCTAGCTGTGACCCAGACAGCCTGAGTCTGATTAGCAGCTGGAGGAGGTTGCCAAGGGTGGATGGGAATGTGGGTGAGAGTTTCTGTTGATGACTAGAAACACTGTCTGGTAGCTATTGCAGAGATTTCCATTCATTCTGATTTTTTTGGGGGGGGGGCCTAGCTGACATTACATGGAGTGATGTACATGACATCAGCATGCTCTATGCAGTTAGGGTTCCCTTACTCTTCCCTTCCCCTTGTGCATTCCAAAATACTCTCAGCTGTCAGGATGATATGATACCTGAGCACCCTGATCTCATCTCTTCATTTTCTCACTTACCTACAGTTAGCATTTCTCCTGTTTGCAAGGGTCCAAAGGGTAAGTCAGACAGGTGATGGGGTGGGGTAATGTAGAGGACCTTCAGGACACAGCGGATGCTTGCAAGCCAGAACTAAAAAAGAACTAATAACCTAGCCATAGAGATGTTTGTACATAAGAGGTGTGACCTTTTCATACCTCTCAGCTGTATAGATTTTTACAGAATGTCCAGATTTTTGCCTCATACTTTTGGCCTGTTTCACATAAAATTCTGTTTTTCTGACAAATCGTTGGTAAATCATTGAGGGTTGCATTCAGAAAATAATGACAGACATTTGAGTTTCAGACTTCATACCCTTCAGAAAATTCATGCTAATGCAAAACCTGTTATTCTATCAACTTTCTAAGTTTGTAAGAGCAAACTGAAGCACTGGGATTAGTGCTTCTGTTTTCTCCTGGTGAGCGAAGGAGTGCAGTTACATTGTTTCCTGGAGACTGCTGATCACCAGAAAGCTTAATAGGTGACAGCTTAAAATCTGTGCTTATATTCTGATCCTGGTGAGAGTAGGAGCAGAGTGCATTGATTCTTGACCTCATCACAAAAGGTTTCTCATCCAGAAAAAAATAAGTCATTCTTCCCCTCTACTCATCACTCATTAGACCCATTATAGAGTACAATGCCCTTTTTGGTATGTACCTCACAAGACATCTACAACAACTGGAAAGGATGCAGAAATACCTCACAAAGAGGATTACTGGCCTCAAACAGATGCCCTACGCAGACCATCTCAAAAAACTCCAGCTTTACTCCGTCGCATATCGCCTACTCAGAGGTGCTCTCTGCCTAACATCCAAAGCTATGTCAAACCCAGAGCTGTTGGACATGCTCCACTTAAAGAAATCCCAATCCCTCTGAGCTACATGCTCTAGGGACCTAAACGTTGTCACCACAATAAACAGAACATGCTGGAGGGATAGATTCCTGTCCCAGAGACTTCCCATACTCTGGAATAAACTACCTATCTATATCAAACAAAGTTCCTCATTAGCACTCTTCAAGAAAAATCTTGATGATTGGATGGGAAATAGGAAATTCACCCCGAGGATCACCTCTGTGACTCTGCTTGACAGTGGCACAGGAAAATAATTTTCTTGGGTGGCAAAAGCCAGGGTACCTTTTTGGCTGGGCTTGTATAGGCCCCAGGGCCGATAGCCTAATACCTACCTATGAACCTATGAGAGAGAGTGTCTGTGCTTAACATACCTGATTGGTCTGGTTGCTATTCAAGGCATCTACCAGAAAAAGGCTACAAGCCTGCAGATCCTTCCATCATCTGGGACAGGACTGTGGATCACCAAACAGGCCATGGCCTGCTTCTCTTCTTGGAATTGGTGCTAAAACTAAAGTTTTAGCCAGAACTAGCCAGTTTTTTAGTTTCAGCACTCAAAATTGTCTCCTTGTGCTCAGCACTTGCTCAGAACTCGTTGTAAGCACTAAATTACTACAGCACTCAACTTTCCTTACTTGTCAAGAGGAAAACAATTCTTAGTACTTAAATTAATAAGCACCTATCCAGGCATGTCCACGGATCATCTCCCAGTATTTTCTCCTGTCCACCTGATGAATCTGGGCATCTTGGGGCATTGTAGCAATTGCCTCATGTACACTGACAACCCTCTCCTCCTACCACCCAACACTACAACCTGTGAGAGATGCACTTATATAGCCAAACTGGAAGCCACGCTCTCTCCAGCCAAGACTGGACTAGACAGTCAAGAGGAGAAGGTTAACACCTGCACCACACCACACTCAACACATAGTCCTTCAAAACCCACACTACCAAAACCCACACATAGAAACACAAAGCATGCACCCACATTCATGGAGGCTCTCAATAAAAATCTGCCCAAGCAACATAGACCTCCCAAGCTGAAATGCAGACAACCACCACCCCCCAACATTACCCACATGACACATAGCCCACAAAATCAGTGTGCCACACAACCTCAACCCATAAGGCAAAACAATGTACCCAACACATTAGTCATAGGTGACTCTATAGTCAGGCACACTGATGTCCCACTCACCAGGCTAAACAAGGAGAAAGTTACTGTCAGCTGCCTTTCACGTGCCAGGATCCGCCACATAATGCATGCACTCAGGTCACTCCACAAGTACAAATACGATTCTGTCATTGTCCATGTTGGTGTGAATGACCTGAGACGTACCTCCCTGGACTATATGAAAAGAGACTTGGAGGAGCTCTCAAATCTTGTAGCCCAAGCAGGTATGACCCTAACACTGAGTGGTATCCTGCCATCGCGCAGAATGATACCACAGTACAAGGACAAAAATGATTGACTTCAACAATTGGCTAAGCTTCTGGTGTCATTCTAAGGGGATCCAGTATCTGTCTGCCTGGGACGTCATGGTCAATAGACCATGATGCTTTGCCAGAGATGGCCTGCACCTGTCACTCCTGGGATTCTGAATACTGGTTAAGGCTCTTGCCACCCCTATAATGCCTTTTTTAGGCAAGGTTCAAATGCCAAATTCACCACCGCAACAGGTACAAGCAAGCAAACTCTGAGGGTAATGCTACTAAATGCTAAAAGTCTAAACCTCAAAATGCACTCACACAAGACACTCCTTAAAATGGAGAACATCAACATCTGTGCAGTGACAGAGACCTGGTTCAAGGCTCCAGACAGCACCCCTGCATTACTAGGCTATAATTCATACCACACCTTTCGGCCACCTAACCTGGACTGAAACACTAAAGGCAGAAGCATGTCCATATTCATTAAGGATATCCACACCTCCAGGCTAGTTGCTCAACATAATGCATCCGAAATTATCCAAGTGCAACTAACAAGCAATCCAGGTTGTAGCTTGTTACAGATCCACCACCATGCCCCAGGATTCCCACTCTTCATTTCTTAAGATACTGGAAAATATTAAGGTACAACCCAATACCTTAATTATGGACGATTTCAACTACCCCACCATCAACTGGGAAAATGACTCATGTACCAACTCATTCGCTCAACGTTTTTTTGGAATTCATAAATTCCAACGCCTTGGATCAGCTTGTCCACACCCCCACCAGGGGCAGCAATATCCTGGACCTGGTCATTACCAATATGGGTAAAAGGTGTTCCACGCCAGAGGTCAACTCCTCACTGGTCAGATCCGACCACAAGCTAATCACCCTAGACATCCATATCCCACCCCCCCATTAAGGAAACCACTGTCAAAAACTATTCCAAAGCCAACTTCATGCTTCTTAAGACAGATGTGGCAAACTTCATGACACCCATGCAGATGGAAAATAGAGGTATGACTGCTGAATCTTACACAAATGCACTGTATAAGCACATACATGAGTTCATGGATTATCCCCAACAGAACCAAGACACTATCCTCCAAAAAAAGGAAGCCAATCTGGTGGTCCCCTGCCATAAACAAACTCTACAACAGAAGGAAGAAGTTGTTGCAAAAAAAGAGTAAAATCCCAAGTTTGGAGGAACTCCCTGGTCAGCCTCAGCAAGAAGCTGAGATCCCTCATAAAATCCTCTAAAGCCAGTTATGAAAATAAAATCACCACTGCTTCCAAAGACAACCACAAAGCATTCTACAGCTATGTCAAGAATCTCAGTGGCAATACTCAGATCTGCTCTGAGCTACAGCACAATGGCACTAAATATACAGAACCAATCGATATTGCCAACATCCTGGCAGATAGGTTCAGTGCTGACTTTACCCCCCTCTCACCCTCTAAAGGGCACATCTTAATACCGAAAGAATACAAAGCCCCTGTAATCATGGATGAACAAATAAAGACCGCACTCTCCAAAGCCAAGAACATAGCATCCATGGGACCAGACAACATCCCAGTCTGCGTACTGCATGAACTACAGAACGAACTGGCACCCCACCTAAGTACCATGTTCAATCATAGCCTCACCTCAGGCTATGTGCCTACTGAATGGCACACAGTGATGGTTATCCCACTTCATAAAGGGGGTGCCACCACAGACCCTGGAAACTACCACCCCATTAGCCTGACAAGCCTGGTCTGCAAGGCCATGGAACATATCAGCTTGGAGCTTATAAACAAAGACATAGGTAACCTCCAAACCCTGGACCCCACTCAGTTTGGGTTTGTAAAAGGTAGATCATGTCTACTAAACCTGACTTTGAAGCAGTCACTAGAGCTGTAGACAAGGGCAAGGTAGTGCACACAGCCTATCTTGACCTCGCCAAGGCTTTCCATACCATCCCCCACTCTGGAATTATAGATAAAATCACTAAACTGGGCATAAATCCCTATGTCACAAGATGGGTAGCCAACTGGCTCACTGACAGAACCCACACAGTAAAAGTAGCCGACTCCAGGTCCGACTTCAGACCAGTGATGAGTGGAGTACAACAGGGTTCGGTCCTGGGTCCTCTCCTGCTCGGCATCTACTTCCTTGAAGTGCAGGCCAACACAGAAGGTCTTTGGCTAACAAAGTTCACAGGTGACTGCAAACTGGGATCCATAATAGAATCACCTAATGATGTAGACATTCTACAAAAGGTCCTCACAGAGACATATGCTTGGTGTCAAAGTCATGGCCTCAAGCTCAATGCCAAGAAGTGCACTGTCATCCCCTTTGGGAAAAACACTGTACCCGTGAACTACCACATAGGCGGTAGCTCACTAAACACTGAAAGTGTGATAAGAGACCTCGGGACACAGGTGGACAGTAGTCTCTCCTTTGATAACCACTCACCACAGTAGTCAGGAAATCCTTCTATGTGGCACACCTCATCAAAAAAGGGTTCTCCTCTAGAAAAAGGAGGTCATTGTTCCTCTCTACTCATCCCTCATCAGACCTATTATACAGTACAATGCCCCGCTTGGCATGTATCTCACAAGACACCTACAACAATTGGAAAGACCACAGAAATACCTCATTAAGAGGATTACTGGCCTCAAACAGATGCCATACGCAGACCGTCTCAAAAAACTCCAGCTCTACTCCATCGCATATCGCCTACTCAGAGGCGATCTCTGCCTAACATACAAAGCTATGTCAAATCCAGAGCTGTTGGACATGTTACACTTAGATAAATCCCAATCTCTCCAAATTACACACTCCAGGGACCTAAACCTTGTTACCACAATAAACAAACATGCTGGAGGGATAGATTCCTGTCCCAGAGACTTCCCATACTCTAGAACAAACTGCCATTCATGTCAAGCAAAGCTCCTCATTGGCCCTCTTTAGGAAAAATCTTAACTACTGGATGGGAAATAGAAAATTCACCCCGGGGATCACTTCTGCGGCACTGCTCGACAGGGGCACAGGAAAATAATTTTCTTGGGTGGCGAAAGCCAGGGAACCTTTTTGGCTAGACTTATATAGGCCCCAGTGCCGATAGCCTCATACCTACCTATGAACCTTAATATTTAAAAAGTGTCCCTATTTTTGGGCCTTTGTCCCCCCATTATTTATGTCTTTGTCCAGATTTTTTTCTTTTAAGAGGTTGAGAGGTATGCCTTTGATCCTGTTAGTGAACTGCGCACTGCCACGCAAAAACTGCATTTCCATTTTTGAAGTTCCCATGTGATTGGATGTGAAAATGTAAAACAGCTGTAAAAGCTACCACATAGATGGAAACCAAAAGCTGCACATGTTTTTTCATGAATGTCCCTGATTTGGGCCCAGATTTTTGCTACAGCCTCCAAAAAGTTTTGGATTTGTACGATAAATGTCAAGATTACAGTAAGCAAATTGTGCTGGACATTACAAATAAAGGACTTCATACTCTTCAGAAAATGTAAAGGGCAGCTCCTATTAAAATATCAATACCAATATTTAAAACAGATACCTTCATTTGTGGCTTTTGTCCCTAATTATTACTGGCATTGTCCCTGATTCTTGAGGTAACACAACTATAAATGCTTCTGGGCACTTAATCTTACCACACTTTTTTAATTTGTTAATGCATTTGTGTGGCTAAAACTCCCTGCAGGTTACAAAGAATTATGATCAGATCTCCAGTCATAACCTTTTGTTCCATTTTTTTATAATGGATTAAAAAATTCACCTCTTCAGATTGAAGATATAAGTCTTGAATCTATTTCCTCAGAACATAACTTTGCTTTGATCAAACACAGTCGAAGTATCTCTCTTTTTGTGTATATTTTGTTGGCATATATAAACTTTTTTTGTTTGTTTGTTTTACTTTTAGTAATTGCAAATATAACTTATTGAATTATATTTGCAATTATTTTTAGAAGATTTTGGTGATAATAAATGGTAATTACCAATGACTTTGTTGGATGATTTCTGTTTCAAACTCACCAGCAATTACTCATTATATACTCATATACTATGTACACACACACACACACACACACACACACACACACACACACACACACACACACACACACACACACACACACACACACACACACACACACACACACACACACACAAATACAAAGAGTAAAAAGTTCACACAGGCAAACCACTCAGTAAAACTGTATGAAAAACCCAGCCAAGCTACAGTTTTCACTGTGTGATACCTTAAACCTACTGTAATGGAGGCCCATGTGATATTTGCAAATGACCCCTTAAGGACATCAAGTGTTGCAGCTACGTGGCTTCCGAATGCCCATGACTTTTTATTTTTAAGTCTTTATGGATACATTCAAGCCAATAAAACCAAATCCCATTAGTTGTGGACATGCATGTTTTGGCCTTTTTTAGTGACCTCATCAGCACAGCATAAATGGATTGTTTGTTTGATTATATTTTAGCAACACTGGGATTTTAAACCCATCTGATGTCCATAATCATTAATGTGCCTACAAAATATCCTAACTAACATCAAAGCAAAAGGGTAAAAATGTCACAAAGACAAACCATTCAATAAAGATTCCAAGCAAAAACCCAGCCAAGTTTTCACTATGTGATACCTTAAACTCCCTGTAATGGAAGCCCTTGGGATATATGCATATGACCCCATAAGGACATCAAGTGTCTCAGCTGCATGGCTTCTAAATTCCCATGATCACAGCAGGATCATGGTCAAATGGGGCCATAGACAGGCTAATGATCCAGCCCCCCACCCCTCAGCCATTTCAGAGTCCGATTACTTGGCTATCTTAAATGGTAAACACTGCTCAAACCTGTGTGTGTGCAATAAGTAGATATTTGGATATAATTAAAAAAAAATATTTCATATTTTATAGCACAAATCCTGACAGCAATTTGCTAACCAAAACAGCAGAACAGTCTCATTGTAAGCAGCCTTATGAATGAGTAGCATGATGAGTGTGTTTTAACGGTTACACATTTTCTCCAGTAAGTAGTAAAACAAAATTTATAAACAAATAATGAAAGAAGTATCCATTTCAGAACATTTCAATCATAAAAGACCAACTCAAATTGCTGTTATTATAATCTACCAATATCCAAAATCAATAACTATGGCCACTTTATGGACTGCACAAATCACATGCCTGACTGTGATAAAAATGGCCATAGTAAAGTGTTCCAGTTTGCTATATAGGTTCATAGGTGTGTAGTAGGCTAATGACCACTAGAGCCTTTTTAAGCCTAGCTATGCATCTCAAATCTCTGGCAAGTTCTGGTACCTTTTGGTAAGTGTAAGCAGCGCTTGGGGGATGAAACATTTACAAGCAGGAGCCTGGGAGATGAACCATTTAAAGGCTGCATCTGTCCTTTAAAGACATAGGTACCAAATCAGGGATGAATTTCCTGTTCCCCATTCAATTGTCTGTGTTACACTTGAATTGGGTTAAGGAGAAACTCTGCTTCACGTGGATTAGGAGATTGTTCCAGAGAAGGGAAAGTCACTAGAATACATGCCAGTCTCTTCAGCAGGTCCTATTTATATCATAGGCAAGGTTTAAATCTTTATCATGGGAAATTCTGGTGCTGTTTGTTTTTTTAGATATGCAGGATGTCCATAGGGTAGGGTCTGACAATGCCTTGTAAGCCAGGAACAGATCTTCCCTCAACAGCCTGCAGGAGATATAATAATACAGGGATAGGCCTTTGAGGCAGTCTGCATAGGGCATGTCACTTACGTCTTGTATTTCTTTAGTGAGGAACCTTTGTGGATGATCCAAATGTTTAATGGGCTTGGTTACCAAAGGGGGGCATTGTACACAATGATAGGTCTGATGAATGCTGAATATAGTGGAACAATTACTTCCTTGGACTTAGATGCCATACCTATGTTTATAAGTTGAACAACATAGAATGATTTCCTGTTTACTGTAGACACATGATGGTCAAATGCTAGATCACTTTCTTTATGTGTCCCCAAGTCCCTGACAACTGGGTTGACTTTTAGGGGTGTGCTGTCAATATGATAGTTAGCAATGGTGGCTAATTTCCCAAAAGAGACTATTATGCATTTCTTGGCATTAAGTTTTAGTCCATGGCTCTGACACAAGTTATTTGTTTGTGTCAGCTCTTCCTAGAGAACATTAGTGTTGGTGGGGGAATTCTATGACCCTATGGCCCTTCACATTGGTCTTGACTTTAGAGAAGTGAATGCCAAAAAGGAGCGATCCCAGGACTGATCTCTGAAGGACTCTGCTTGTGACTGACCTCTTTTAGAAGTAGACTCCCCAATTTCAACTTCCTGGGTCCAGTCTGTGAGACAGCTGGCTATCCTCTGGGTGACATACCCTGAGTAGGGTATTGTGTCAGATGCCTTGGCCAGATCAAGATAGGCAGTGTGAACTATTTTGCTCTCATCCACTGCTTTGGTGACCTTCTCAAACAAGTCCACCGGGTTCAGTAGGCAAGACCTGCCCTCGATGAAACCAAATTGGGTTGGTCCGGTGTCTGGAGGTTTCCTATGTCATTATTGATCTTTTCCATGATAATTCTTTCCATGTCTTTGCATGTGGGCCTAGTGAGACTTATGGGTCTGTAGATGGCCAACCTTTGTGCAGAGGGTTGACTGTTGCTGTTCTCCATTTGTGAGGTACAAAGCCTGCTTGGAGGCTACAGTTATATAGCAATTCCAGAGGGCCTGGCAGGTCATGTTTCATGCTATTTAGAAGGCATCTTGGGGAAACTGTCTGGGCCCATTGATCCAGTATTCCTGGCCTTAGAAACAGCACTGTGGACTTGTTCCTTAATGATAGTAGGAGGAGATATATTTGATGGCATTTCCTGAGGGGAGGTTGAGGGGACAGATGCACACTAGTCCTGCAAGGACAGACTAATAATTTGACTTTATCAGCTCAGCAGTCAGTCATTTTTATCCACAGACATCACTCAGAAACAGCAATTACAGCTATTTTCTTGACTGCATTCTTCTTAAATGCCTGTGTCATATAATAATAATAATAATAACAGTAACCAAAGTCACATATTTCAAATTTGTTTCACACAGGCACACAGTAGCCAAAGTATTCTAAGTTAATTTATACACACATGCACACTAGTCCTGTAATGCCAAATTAAAGATTGTTTAAAACTGACCAAATGAGAACAGCATAAGGTACTTTTTTTCTCAGAAAACCCCCATCCCCACCAGCAGTTATAACCACATTATTGACCATATACACCCATTAGTGTTATGAAGAAATAAATTACATGTGCTTTATTGGTAGCTTTGTATGAACTACATGAAAATGTATAGAGATCACTAGCATCATATCATAAGATCCAGCTATGTGTAGCACAGTTTAAATAAAGTATTTGAGAGCAAAAGAATATTAATCACCTGATAGCATATGTTAAGTCAGTATGCATGATCTATGCAGAAGTAAAAGTCATCTGGATAATTTCACATTTTAACAGAAGTATTACTAATGTAAGGGTTGCTGATGGAAAATAACTTTACATTCCAGTATTTCATCTACAAAGGCAATGATTGCTGCCCCTGAAAAATATATTGCCTAAATCTCAAACGAAGAACAAACACAGGGTAAGGTATCACCTCACAAAAAACAAGAAACAATCCAGAAGAAGAGAGGTAGATACACTACAACTATCGAAGGCAAAACCAGACGTATAATATAAAACATAAAGTTCCTTTATTCGAATAAGTTAGCGCTTTCATGTTACTTAGAACGCTTCATCAGACTTTAACAGATTAAAGAAAATTCAAATCACTTAAATATTGCAAATTCATATAGGAAACACCAATAAAACACCATTTCCATATCACGTTACTCAAAAAAAAATTACATCACTTTCATTTAAAAAGGAAATGTCAAGGGAACAAAATACATATATATTATGTATAAAAACACAACAAATATAGATATATAAAGCATAAAAATATAAATATATAAAACAAAATCAATATATTAAACTAACGTTTAAATGGCCTATCTAATAAAAATGGTTTCAATGATAACTTGTCATTGAGACCATGGCCCTTATCGGCCGATAACTTAATAATCCACCTAGCCTCTGCTTTCTCTGTATTGTTACCAATATTACCTAGTCTCTCTGTAACAAACAACTGTCCTATAACCATAAACCCAAACACATGTGTAGTATCATGTTGCAGAACATGTTTGGCCAAGGCATTGCCCTCATTCTCTCTATGAATAGCATAGAGGTGCTCCCTGATTCTTTCCCTCAACGTCCTATTGGTCTTACCCACATAGAAACATTGACACTTTTTGCATGAAGCTAAATAAATCACATTCCTTGATTTATAGTTTGCATATTCATCAAACTCATATTCAACACCAGTGTCAGGATGTTTATATTGCCTATGTTACATTAAAAAGGGTGTGCTGGTGATATTGCCGTAACATTTCCTGTAGTAGATCAGCTATGCAATAGGGAATGGCTGGCAAACAATGACAACAGGTTCCTAGTTACTATGCATGTAGTTCTGGATACCATTAAAGAGCCCAGCCCAAATTCCCAGTTGCTGCAAAGCACTTTCTGGTTAATTGACTTGCTCAATGTCACACAGTAGATAAATGAAAGTGGAAAGATTCACATACTGCACCCTTGCCTTATTAAGCAGCTCCTTAACACGTCAGACTTTTAGTCCTCAGTGCTAACTGCCAGAGTAACAGTTTTTAACTAATTGATGAAATCATTCACAGCCCAATCTTGGAGAAAAAATGTATCACAGTAATATGCAATAATAACTACATAATGGATGCTGAGTGTCAGATGGTATTGATAATCACTCCAAATAATGCAGGCTATGTGACCTGACAGATGTCAACCCCTTTGCAGCTGCTAGAGGTTGTAAAGAATGTACTGCAAAAATATATTGCTAAAATGCAACATATTTAGACTATATTGCATAATCTAGGCCTTTTAGTGAATTAATTCATTCTTTAATGCAACAAATAAAGCAAAACAGTTAAAGACAATATAAACTATACATCAGCTTTTGTTTTTAACAACCCACAAATCATACAAAAATCAGAAATATTTCTGCACACAACATACTATTTTTTGTTTTGGGGTGGGGGTTTACATGCTATCAGGACACATACATTTAATTTTTGACCTCCCTATGTCTTCTTTGTCATCAGGAATAGCTATCCCCTTTGACATCACTCAGTAAGTTTGACCCACTTGAATGGCTAATAATGTTGTACTGTTGCAGCGTACACCTCTAGAGTCAACAGAGCCAGATTGTGGACAGATGGGGGCCTATGCAAAGTAATGGACCAGGCCCCTGCTAGCCATGCCAATATCACATTACTTGGTGGTCTTTCCCCAATTAACATAAACACCATTCAAACCTGTTAGTATATATACTGTTCCTTTCTTAACTTTTGCAATTATCACAGAAATTTGGATGTCATTTAAAATTTTTGTTTCGTAATTTCAGGGAAAAAAAATACTGACAGACATTTCCTAAAAAAACAAAAACTCTCACCTTTAAAGCATACTTAGCATGAGAAAAAGGAAACTGATATTTCCCTAAAACTCACTTTTAATGAAAATGCATCTGGCAACCCATTAAACTAAAAAAGACATACTGTGATTTGTATTTAAATAGCATACAGTTAAATACTAATTAGTGTCTATGTGAAGGGTGCAGTCATTCAAAAGAAGTATATAACACATTTGCTAACAGCCTGAGATAGCCCCCTGGACTCAAGTGTCCCTTTTTAAGAGCAGCTCAGGAGTATTGTCTGTTGAAGTAAATTGGCACAGTCACACAGAAGACAAATGAAGGTTGAGGGTTTCAAACCATGTACTACAGGAAACAGCTCTTTTATAGCTCATAGCCTTACTTATCTGCACTAAGTGCTAGACACACTGTTGTAGCCCAAGCACAGTGCACCTCACATCTGTGTACCTACAAAAAATCAAGCCAAATTAAATTCATACTGATTGGGAAACAATAGGCCTTACAGTTGGTGTGCAGGATTAAAATTATTGCCTCTCATAGCCAAGGTACAGGATTTGAGTCTATGTAACTCTAAAGTAACACAGCCCCTCTAAGTTATGTATTTCACACACACACTCACATACATCCTGACATACATCCCTGTCGATTGAGTTTCAATTGGTAGTGCCTGAAAGAAATTCAGCATCTCCCTCTACCAACCAAATAAGAAAGCAGCATCTCACAAATGATGTCTCAGAAGTCTGCTCAGTATCTTTCCCCAACAATGTTTGTAGAAAGCTTTCCAGTGTCTTCAAAGTAATGTGAAAGTGAAAGCTGTGGCATAGACAACCTTTTCAAAATTGAGCTGAATTCCCAGAAGCGGCATGCATTAGCTGAATTCCCAGAAGTCAGCTCAGTGTCACAGTTCCAGTCCCATTGGCCAGTGAGTGAGAATGAGAGTGAGACTCGGTCTGGAGCTGCATGCCTTCTGAAATTTTCTAAAGCTAAAAGTTCAAACTATGGTTACTTAATGAATGCGGTCAGCCCCCCCACCGGCAGCACTGGGACCTAAACAGTTGTCTAGGTTGTCTGGATTCAGCCCTGGAGGTAAGAATTGAAGGTAATTCAGTGTCAAGAAAGCACTTACAGTACACTGAGTAAAATTAGACAGATAATTTAATAGTTGGTGTGAGTTTCACATCCCTCTAAAATCATTCATCCATACCTACAACAATCACCCACTTAGTTAAATCAGAGTCAATGGGGAGCTGGAGTCTGTTCCACCATTAAATGGGTGCAGGCAAAGAGAAACTAATCCTGGATGGGATGATGACTATTACTGTATGCAGTCATGCGCAAACAGAAAAAACACACACAGATACATGTACACATACCTTCTCACTCACTCAGACATAGTATATACACCTACAGGCAAGCTAGATAATTACCTCTTCATCTACAGCTCATCTTTGAATGAGGAAGGAAACCTAAACACCTGACTAAAACCTATAAAAACACAGAAAACATGTACAGACTCTACATACAAGATGCTTTAGCTGAGAATCAAACTCAGAAACCAAGTACTGTGAGGCAGCAACTATAGCCACCTCATTACAGCACAAACAGCATAAAATATTTCATACATCCAAGGTATGAAAATAGCAAAAATCTGAAGTCATTAAGGAACATTAGCCCTAAACCCAGCATTCTAAGTACTTAGCTAAGGATATGCTCAGCTGGATTGGCTTTACAAACTAAATGCTAGTAAAATTTAGCATAATTAAATTAAATCAATGGATAAAACACAGGGAACAGATATATCCACCAGATATATACAATTGTGTCTCATGAATGTACTGACCAGGCCGAGTACATAGTATGGTGACAAAGTTTCCTGCTGGGATAAGTGACACAAAGCCACTTACAGTGACTTCCTGTGTACCTTTCTGGTACAGAAAGGATGGGAATGAAATCTACAATTAAACTAAAATGAGGGTTATTAGAAGCAGGCAAGAACAACTCAGGGAAACTGTGTTGTATGAATAATAGTTCACCAAGCACACTTCCTCAGATTTCCACTCTGTTAAGAAACCTACCTCTACAGATGAAAGCACTTCTTGATTTTTTTCTGGGAAGCTGTGTCCTATCCCACACAAATTAAATGAATTATTATAAACTCCAAGATGGCTGACTGTCGGAAAAAATAATACTTTTTTTTTTGGCAGACTCATACTTATTGGACTGTTTTCAAAAAAAATTCATTTAAATTTAAATCAAGCGTTCTTCAAAGCATAAAGTGTGAATAATGCAGCTATTCTCAGTGTGCGGAGAATACTGATGCCATGCATTATCTTCAAACAATACCGCGTGTGTCTATAGTAAGAGTAACAACACAACAGATGAACTTATTTTATATAATGAATTGTAGCCATGTGCACTTATTTAATCTTTTTTTGTTGTTTTTATTATTATATTCATTTGTTAACAAGATGGGCCTGCTAGGTATAAGTCCTTATTTAAAGTCCCAGGAGTACTAGTGTTAAACAACAGATAAGGATGTATCTGAATAATGCATTTGACTCTTAGAGTCACTGTGGCAACAGGGTTAATCTGTACTGACTGAGTTGGTTTGTCTCTGTGTGCAAAGGAGGGCATCTTGGAACTATAATCCTCAGAGAGTCAGGTACTCCAACTTTCTAAGCATGACAGGAAATTATTGTTAAATAGCTGAAATTCCCCTGTTAAAGTGAGACATTTAGAGGATGCCCGCTTTGAGTGCATAGATCAGCAGAAGTGTTGTTCATCATGTCACAGGACAAAGCACATTAATTTTTTTTCCTCCCCTTGTATGCCCTCCATCTGACCATCAGATGCTTGGCTACACCAGTTTTAATTTTAGAATCCCAAATTTAAATTGATTACTGCTTTGTCTGGTTCTAAAGTAATCTCCTCAATGCATTTACTAACTAATAGATGTCACTCACTAAAGAAGTTTGTCCAGTTTTCCTAAATCAAATCAAGATTTCTTTCTTAATCTTGACTTTCAGGATGGTTTTATACTAATTAACATCTTAATTTTAGCTATCCCAGTGTGAAAACAGAAACCGAGAAAAGGAACCAGTCAGATTGTCATTTTGGGTAAAAATCAGTTACTGTCAAGTAAGTAAACTACCTGCGTGTCAGCAAAGAAGAAATTTAGAGAACGCAAAAGAAAATTAACCAGCAAAAGTGAAGAGAAAACAATGAATGGGAAGAATCCTGCTTCAGCAAAAAGCAGACCAAATATCAAGCAGACCAAACTTCAGCTCTGGTACAAGAGATGGCCTCCGATAACTTAGAGGAAAAAATAAATCAAATGTACTTATAGGTGATTAAAATAAATGAAAGACTGAAGGAATGTATCAACTCAAATAATAAAGGCTGGAAAATAGAATATGTTTTAACTAACTATTCAGATGAAAAGATAAAACTGCAAAAATCAGAGGAATCAGGGATTGAAATGAAGAAAAGGCTGGCTGGATGAGTATGAAGCTCTCAAGAAGAGCTGTTTAAAAATAGTAGAGTTATAAGACAGAGCACACAGAGAAAACCTGAGATTTTCTGTTCTACCAGAGAAACTGGAGTTAACATACTGTATTAATTTTATGACAGCACAAATAAGCAGTTGTAATGGTGTTCCACAGCAGGATTTGTTAGCTGAAATAGCACATCAAGTGTATGCTCCAAACCTGCCCATGAGAGTAGCCAAGACCTGTTTTAGTGAAAATTTAATCATAGCAGCAGAAAGAATTGATCCTGGTAAATCTGTGACTGAAATGAAAAGTATTAAAAATTGAAGATAGCTGAGTGTTTGTGAAAAATGATTATTCATTGTACACAAAATAAGAGATTTTATTCCAGCAATCAGGGAATGTTGAAAGACAGGTGAGAGATTTAAGATGTTGTTTTCATCTGTCTCAGAATATTTTTTTTCTGGAAGATCATAAACATTTTTGGATGCAGAACAGGCAAAGGAGGAAATAAAAAAGTTTATTCAAGAAAATGTGAGCCAGCAACAAGAATAGGATTTTGATTATCATTCTTCTATCAATAAATCTCATAGAGAGACTTTGCCAGTGAAACCTTTTTCAATGCTCCAAAGTAAAATCCTTAAGAGATGAAAAAAAAGCATAGGAGTTGACTAGAAGAATCAGGAGTAAGGTGGACTTGATATAAAGTCTGATGCTGGGAGATGAAAATGATCAGGAAGATGACAAGCAACATTGAAATTAGTAAATAAATGGGGACTATAAAGCAGCAATCACATTTGTGAAATATGGCTTTGCAAGAAAAAGTGGCTGAGAAATATTGGAGTTTTGCTGACTGCAAAGCATCTACCCCGATTTGTATCTTTAATGTTTAGAAGGAAACCAAAAGGGGAAAAAGTAACTTACTGCATGTTTTATATATATATATATATATATATATATATATATATATATATATATATATGGTTCCCCTTCATATGATCGAATGTCTCTAAACTTGAAAGTCATAAACTCAAAACCAGAATCTTGAATTTAGAGAAACTCGAACATATGAAAGGAACAAAAAAATGAACACCTTTAAAATGTTTTCATAGGGGGGGCTTCACCTCCAACTGCACCCCCACACCCCCCTACTTAAATATACCTACTCTAAGATTGCACTATAGTGAAGGAAAGGGAAATCTCCCATTCCGCGCTATATGCGTAAGCGCAAAACAGAAGATTTTCCATTCCTCCGCTATAGTGCGGTCATGGAACATTCACATTTAAACTGCTAGGGTACAAGGGAACCTGGCCCCCTGCAATAAGGTAAGTTAACTTTTTATTTTTTTAAACCTAAGACTCCCATTCTCAATTTCGAGTGAATGGAAGTTTGAGATTCTGGTCTCGAGATTATGAATTTCAAGCTTCCATACATTCGATCTTGTGAAGGGGAACTATATATATATATATATATATATATATATATATATATATATATATATATATATAGTTCTCCCTAATTGGGAAAAGCCAAAAGAATAACAACAAAATAGAGTAAAGCAGTTTTGTGTAGTGTGAAGTCAGGGATATTTTAAATGTGGGGTGAGTCTCTTTTCAGTGGCTGCTGTATGTGTTAAAGATATCAAAATAAACAACTACTTTCTTAGTTTTAAGAAATATAGGCTTTAAATGTAATGAAAAAAAAGACTGGGCAAAGGCAAGTTTAATCTTAATATGATGTGATCCTGGGCTGCTGCCATGGAAATGTGATGTAAAACTGCACTGATTATATTATACTATTCATAGAATTAAGATATTTTCTCTTGTTTTTACACAGGTGAATGTTTAGATTAATGCCCTTGACTTAAGCTATAAACAAGTGTTTTTATAAGCAGGTAGGTTTAAAAGTAAGCAAAATAATGTAAGCTATGAAAAATGCTAAGTTTCTTACAACTATAAACATATTAGCTTGTTTTTTTTTTTCCATCACTAAATGTTCAGTGGGAGTCAAGAAGTCTGCAGCTGAAAGCAGTTGTACATTCATTCTCTTCTGCGTGACATTTAGAAACATTTATTGCTGGCAACTTTTACATGGAAACGACCTGTCTGCAAGTACATGCATTTCAAATTGAAACTCGCATTCTTTGCTGAGGGAAATCCAAAATGTAAAGGTTTGATGGCAAGTAGTTCAGTGAAACATAAAGTTTGAAATTATTGGAGGTCAGTAGGAGATAACAGCCTCTCTAGCAGCCTCAATATATTAATGCATTTAATAGAACAGGGTACAATTTAATTTTATTTAAAGATAGTCAGCACACCTTTTTAGGGTTAAAAGTTATTTTTTTTAATGAAACCATACAAGCTATTTCTACATCTGGGAGGGGGCTAAAGATAAGAAAAGAACAAACAGCAATTAGTGTGAGTAGAAATGCAAGCTGTAGTATGCCCTTTAGCATGGTAACCTTAATTTAAGACTAGGTAATGCCTATATGAGTGCTGGTGTCGATTTCGGGCAATTGTTCCTATGCGGAGGGCTAGATGTCATTTTTTGAAGATGTACATCATTTTATTTGTTTGTTCTAAGTTAATAAGGGGATTGGGTGTTCTGAAAATGTATTTAGTTTTTTTTTTTTTGTTTGAGGCTTTTCATTAAAAAAAAAGTATTAAAATGTAACATAGGTTCAAATGGAGATGACAAGAAACTATATCAAGCTCAGCCTGCCAAACATTAATGTATGCATGTAGCATGAAAGTTGGAAATAAACATTCAAAAAACTGATGTATAATAGGTGGGAACAATAGCCTTTTATCATAATGGCTACTCTATCCATATTATCTTTAAACATAAATGGCCTTACAGATATAGAAAAAAAGGAAAGAGTACTGAATTATGTTAAGAAATGTAGAGTGCAAATTGCAATGCTGCAGGAGATATATTTGGAAAGAAATGGGCATGTGAATTTAACAAATAAAGGATTTCAGGATGGATATTCACTGGGATATCAGGGACAAAGGAAAAGGGGAGTAATGATACTAATTGCTAGAGGAGCTCTAGTAGTGATAGAAGAGGAAAGCAATAATAGTAGATTTCTGGTAGTAAGGGGCTATTGGAAAAAGATGAGGATTATGCTGGCATTTATCTATGTTCCATAAAAACTGCTATTGTGGAGCTCAAGAAAATTTATGGAGAAATAATCAGCTTTCAGCAGGAAATATTACTTATAGGTGGTGAATGGGACTTGATTTCAATAGTGAGGCTGCATCAAGGGGACTTGGGAGGGAAAACATACCAAACGAGTGTAGGTTTCTGAATACATTTATGAAAATATTTGCTATGGAAGATATGAATTCAGTAGGAATAATTTACAATTTTTAATTGGTTTAATTGGCAAGTAGTTCAGTGAAACATAAAGTTTGAAATTATTGGAGGTCAGTAGGAGATAATTTACAATTTTTCCACAAGGTACAATAACTGGGCTAGACTACACTAGATAGCAATTATATTTCACAGGAACATGTGCTTTTAATTGAAAGCTTTGACATACATTAAATATATGTTTTGGATCGTGCACCAATAAAAACCAAGATAAAAATGCACAGTAATGAAGTAAAAATGAGACGCTGGCACTTTCCCACCTACCTGTTAAAAAGAGAAGAATTTAAGGAATGGATAGTGGAAATTATTTGAGAGTTATTAGGAAAAATAGAAATATCTTCAGAGCATATACCTAGTGAATGATAAAATGAGTATGGAGTTTAAATATAGGGTAGAAGGAAAAGATAAAGATATGTGGTTAATAGGAATTACATAGCAGGGCTGACAAAGGTTAAAATACTGCAGAATGAGGGGACTCTCATGGTATAAGAAAAGGCATAAATGCAGATTGCTAAAGAGAAGATAAGGGAGTATCTGGATAATATGCATGAGTTCAGAAAGATTGCTGTTAAGCAACTATTTTTTGATAATAATGCCAGAGCACAAAAACGTTTAGTACAACAACTTAGCCAATAGAAAGTAGAAGGGGTTGCCAGCACAGTTCAGGAGTCTATTAACAGGAAAAATAACCAGAGATCCTGTAGAAGTATTACAGATATTTTGAATATGTCATGAACATCTGCATAAAGCAGAGAAATGTGGAAATAAAGAAAGAGCACAAATGGAAATATTTCTGGAAGACTTAATCATGCCAAGGTTAGAGGCACAAGAGGCTCAACAACTAACAGTAAAGATAGGAGGAGATGAGATAAAATAGTGATGTGTGATCAGTCTTCAGAAAAATATCCAGGAACAGATGGTATTCATTCCTTGGAAGTTAGGAATGACGAAAGTGATAAAGATCTGGAAGATTTTGTTAAACAGTATTTTAAAAGGAGAGAAAGCACTAACATCTTGGAAGAAAGATGCGGTGGCTGTATTACATGAAGACATAAAGACCCTTTAGACAAGCTTCATACAGACCCTGTTCTGTTTTAAACCATGATTATAAAGTGTTTAATTTATTTATTTATTGACATTTGATTACTGAGAAAGTCCAACTGGGTAGATGCCTATTTTCAGAGGAGCCCTAAGGAGAAAAGCTCCAAAGTTTTACAAAAGCATTTTAAGAACCATCATTTTACAATATTCAAAAATAATACAAAAACAATAAGAAATTTACAGTTTAAACAATTACACAAAATTAGACATCATGTGAAAACATTGGTCAAGAATAGATACAACTTAAATGAAAAAGTTAATAAAATTCCTCCACACGACTCAGTGGCTTAAAATAATTGCTTTACTAGTGAAAGTAAGCGCTTTCGCGTTCTGGTCCAAACGCTTCCTTGGAGTTTAATAAAATCACTTTAAACAACTACTACTAGTATAGAGGGTAGTCATTAAAGACAAGCCTATAGAATGCCTAGCTTAATTACGGCATCATAATTCTATGAACCCCCCCATCAAGCTGTTAACAATGCTGCAACCAGAAACTGAAGACTTCTGAACGCCAAAGTCATCATGTTCAATGTCATAACATTCAAAACAGGAAAACACTCAACTGACTTGCAAAGTATATATATAATTTACAGTTTATGCTAAAAATGCACTCATAAATAAATAACTATATCCACTTATAACAAAATATCAAATTCTAAAATGAATAGCAACTCCAATCCATACATGCTGTATAAAACACATGCAAGATAATATCTCGAATTCTTAGTCAAAGCCAAATAAAAATAGTGCTTCCCTGGGAGCTGTATAACAAATTCAGTAAAGCCTCATATTATATAAGCAGTAAACAAGGACTGGTGACATAAAATGCTCTGTAAATTCTGGCTTCCTAAACAAATATCCTTATGTAGCTCCAAATTTCTTCGTGCTAGTGCACTTTAATGGCTCAATTTTCAGCTTAACAACAAAGCTTAATCATGTTTCATTTCATGGACAAAGAACACAAAATTTTGAAATCAAAATATTCATTGAGACACTTCATAATTAAATCAACTTTAAAAACAGAAGCATTAACTAAGATCTATCTTCAAAGATGTTCAACAATGCAGTGTTAGCCACTTCTTATTTCAATAAACAACTCATTCTACATATGACATAAAACTTCATAATAATAGCATATATTAAGACGCTGTCCGGTTCGATTCTCAGCTAGAGCGTCTTCTGCGTGGAGACATGCGTGAATGGGCGTACCTTCATTGAAGGTTGTGCAGCAGAGCTGGCAACTCGGTATGTAAAAATCAACTGCCAATCATTAGCGGACCGGAGTTCCGCTGTGCCGACCCCTAACCAGGAAAAGCCGAAAGACACAGCAACAACAACAACATCTACCTTAGTAGGCCCTGGTGTTGCCACTGATGAAAATCTAGTAGGTCCTATTTGCTAGGTCTCAAGGGATCAATTTGTGTAACGGTTCTTTCAATTTTTGTATCTATTGTATTCGATATAGATATCTTAGCCTTTTGATTATTTTTTTTTTTTTTTTTTTTTTTTTTTTTTTTTTTTTACATACTGTCTGAATTACCCATCAAACAAATAGAGTATAGCAGCATTTTGTACATTTATTTTGTAAATAGTTCTTATATCAGTTGTACTGTTGGTTGTATAATATTATGTGGTTTTGTTCACATGATTATTGAACTTCAGTTTTATTCTTCAAGTTGTGTTATGTAAAATCTAATAAAAGTCTATTTGAAAAAAAAAAAAAAGAAGTTAAGAAAGATCTCCACGGGTCATTGAGCCTGTATGTATAGTTTTCATGCTCCCTCTAGTGGTAAATTACTACATTTAAAACTTCATGCTAAAACAGAGAAGCTGCAAGCTTAAAAATGATGTTTTCAGTAAATCAAGGAATTGTGTAGTCTCTACTCGATATGTAATGTTGTTGTACAACATATAATTAATAAGTCTTTTTATATAAAAACTTATCCTAGATGCAGTCAGTATCTGCTTAAAATCAAAATGAACAGATATTTTAACTACAGCATATACAAAGTCCATGAATAAGCAGAGAATAAGAACGTAGTCTGCAATATAATTCAGAACTACTAAAAATAAAATAAGTAATATGGCCATGTATGCTATGCATCTCCAAAAATAACAAGATAAATGAAAGATAAGATAAATAAAAATAAAATGAAATAATAATGTAGCTATAGAGCATCCTAAGTCGCCATGTAACCATCTAGTATATAAAAGTGTGTCCTGCCATTACTGTACTATAGATCTCTACTGATCAACCTTGGAGTGTCTAAACAAATCTATCTCTCAGGTGTTAAAAAATATATATATAGTATAAACTGCAATAAACAGCACCTAGTGTCTAAGGGACCTGTTCTTCAAAAAAGGTTTCAAGGAAACTGTGACATTGAGACCATAACCTTTGTTGGCTTGTAACCTAATTATCTATTTCTGTTCCTGTGCTTCTGTAGCATTTCTGATATCCCCCTTCCTCAAATCATTCGATGTAAAGCCTAACACTAAAAATTTAAACCAATGTGTAGGTCCTGCTTGTTGGACATGTTTCGCTGTAGCCAAGGTGACATCTCCCTTGTTGACCTTGTATATATGCTCTCTAACTCGTTCCCTTAAAGTCCTGTTTGTTTTCCCCACATAAAATCCTGTGCATGTGACACAACTGGCCAAATATACTAAGTGTCTGAATGAACAATCGGCTATTATATTCATCATATACACCTGTGCTGTGGATGGATGTACAAATACATTGGTACTGGCCATGTAATTACAGTAGGTGCAAGTACCACAGCTATAAGTGCCACTCTTGGCACCTTCAACTCTAGTAAACTTGGAGGGATTTTTATGACACACTAGTTGTTTAATGGACTTACTGATTTTATAAATGATGTGCGGATGTATTCCTGCTATCCGTGATAACTTCTCATCAGCTGAAAGTATATTCCAATGTTTTTGGATAATTTGTTCACTATCCTTTACGTCTGATGTATATGTCAAAGTGAGTTTACAATGTTTTTCTTTGTGTCGTTCAAAATTTGTTCTTTCTTACTAGAGAAATAAGGCTTCACTCTACTTTTCCTTTCTTTTTTAATTAGATCAGTTTCTTTCTCGTATTTAGATACCTTATAGCCTCTATCAGACAAATCATGTAAAAACTTATCTGTATGTAAATTAAATAATTCTCCACCTTTAGTCAGTCTAGATATGCGAAACATCTGCCCTTTTACTATGTTCTGAAATATGTGGGGAGGATGCATGCTAGTTCTATGCAAGATACTTTTCTTCCAACAAGGTTTACGATACATTCGGGTAGTCATACTCCCTTCTAATTTACTAGTAGTCACATCCAAAAAGTCTATTTTATCTTCTGAGGACATCATAGTAAACTTAAAAAAAACAGTGGTTGTATTAATATATTCAAGAAACATATGTAGGCTGTTCAAATCTCCTGTCCATAACATAAACACATCATCCACAAAACGTTTGTAGAATCCTATGTAATTTCTGAATCTAGCACATTCCAGTACATATGTTGTTTCCCAGTGCGCCGTAACTAAATTAGCATAGGAATTCGCACAGGAAGTGCCCATGGCCACTCCTGTGTTCTGTAAATAATAAGTGCTGCCATATAAAAATACATTGTTCTCCAAAAATAAATTCTATGAAGAAACATATTAAACTAGTCAAACCTGTAGAAAAACTAGAATGCTGATTAATGTATTCCTTAATAAAATGAATCCCTAGCTGATTCAGAATGCAGGAGAACAGTGACTCGACATCTAAGGTTACTAAAATGTCATGTGTGGATATGTTATGGGACTCATAATATTCATGTAGCTGTTGTAAAAATCACATGTATCTTTCAACACACTGCTGGTATTGTCAACAACTGGTCTCAACATGTTTTCTACGTATGTAGATATTGCTTCATTCACCCAAACTTGACCTGACACTATTGGTCTCAGTGGTGAATTCATGAGGGACTTGTATATGTTAGGTAAACTTTTAATTAAAGGTGCTCTAGGTGTTGTTATGTACAAATAATCATAGATTAGACAGCGATCCAAATGACACTGTTATGGATGAGCTGAGAAAAGACCCAATGACTGCTGTACAGAACTGAATCAACAGTTCCTGTGGGAGGTTGAACTTCCTCAGCTGTCGCAGAAAGTACATTCACTGTTCTGCCTTTTTATAACGGACCCTACATTGGTCTCCCACTTCAAGTCCCAGGAGATTATAGATCCCAAAAACTTGAAGGATTCCACAACTGACACAGTATTAAATATAAATGAGATAACAGGAATTGGTGGGAAATCATTAGTTGCCATTGCTCTACTTTTGGGATTAAACATGTCTGGCATTAGAGGGGAAGGTGCCCACTTTAGGGCACAAAGGTGGGATGTTCAGGAGTCTAGGATATCTATTGCATTCCTGGTAAATTGCCACAGCCAAAGGCTTCTGCAGGGGAACTAGTCTGGCTCCCAGTACAAGTCTGAGGCTTGGAATAGTCTGGCCAAGGCTGTATTCAGAACAATTGGCGAACTGGAGAACAGTGGAGGCAAAATTTCAATGACCAAGAAAGGTGCAAGAGGGATAAGCTCAACCAATGGTTGGAGGATGGGTTTCAAAATAGTGACATCACAGAGATGTGTAAGTATGCTAATAAAAAGAATTTAGAATACATACAAAGCTTAATACAGACAAGACTGATATGCATAATGCTCTTCTGTTCTTTTCGTTTATTTTCGTTTCACAACTAATCCTGAATTGAGTTGTATCGGCAGGCTCATGCTGATTGTTTGGAGAGACAGAGGGAAACAAGTGGTATGTTTGCAGTGCAAGAGAAATATTATTGTAGCTTTAAAAGTTAAAGATATATATATTTTTTGGTTTCTATACAGTAGTAGCAAAATGAGCATGCATAACTGTAAACCAAGTATGCATGCATAAGTCTGTAGCACAAACCAAATTTAGGAGTCAACTCTAAGACTGTAGTCAAAGCTTGTTGGATCAAATACCATGAGTAACAACTATACAATACTGCATTTCTTAAATAATATTACATAAAAAATTCTAAACAAGTGGCATAAATGCCCTGCAGTTAAATATAATCTGCATAATTGGACCAAGCATATGTGCAATATATGTACATTGCAAGGATAACTTTGAGCAGTCCATAATTATAGTTTGTAGTTGTTAGAAAGCATACTTAAATGTAATAGTTCAAAATAAAATAGTCGTATAATTGCGGTAATGCATTGTATGTCACATATGATGGTACTAATTTTACCTCTTTTTTTTTTCTCTCATCCCAACCCTTATCTCTTTTTTTTTCTATTATTTATAGTCAAAATGTCTCTATGTCATCCATCCGTAACAAATCACTAAATGCTTCACAGCACAATGAGGTAGGCTAACCCAATGGGTCAGCCTGTCCCCACTCCACCGGTTCCAGCACCAATGCCCAGCCCATCTAGGACCCAACCTGGTAGTACTGCCTCTGCTGCCCCTGCACTATCTGCACCCTCAGGTAACACTAGCATGGCAGCTGGTGCTCTGGTACCCTCCTGGAGTACTAGTGGAGGTGGGGATTTCATGACCCGCCAGGAGATGCCAGGGTTGGTGCATAGGGTTATGCACAGCACCAGCAGTGTACACCTGCGCTGGCTGGAGAGGCTGGTCTCCCTCATGGTCGATAGGAGAAGATGTGAAGCACTCCAGCAACCAGTGGAGTAAGGAAACAGTGATGACAGTCTTACAGTGAGGACTAGATTTTCAATCTCTCCATGTCCGACGGACATAAGCTTGCATTGTTCCCTCCCTCACCAACCTTTTGTGTCTTTCACCGTCACTGTGTCTTGTCTTGTTTGTCCTGTTTGCATTTGCTTCCTCACCTATCCAACACTTCATTCAGAAATACAAACATCTCTTACCTAGCATTCCTTTCTTATTGAAGTTAAAAAAAATGGCCATCTGCCCTCCCCCCCCCCCACAAATATCATTCCGTACATAGCTCTCAATTTTGCACACATGTCTTCTTGACACACTTGATTCGGAAGACAGTAATATTTATGCAACAAAAGAATACATACATTTTGTTACATAAATACTACTGTCTGATGGTGTGGAACACCCTTCAAGGTGTTACACCAGATGCATGTGTGATGCCTGTTCTGGTGATGTACACTGCACATTCATACAGTAGCTGTTTGGCAACATTGATGGCATGAGTTACATTCATGACAGTGCAGATTGTGCACACCAGTCAACTGGCCTGGATTTATCATAATGTCACATACAGGTATAGCAGTGTCCCGCCTAACACCTCAAGCAGATGTTACAGTGTCAGGACAGTGTGCTTGATTACCCTCATACATTGATGACATGTCATAATAGTTGTACAAGCATGTTCGTGCAAAAAAAAAAGAAAAAAAGTGCGTTTGTGCAGAACCATCTATAATCACTCAGAATCACATATGTTGTGTCAGAGACATGGTATTACTGGTGGTATTATTCTGACATTAATCATGATTGTGCATGCTTCTTTTACTGTTGTCCATGGACCTGTAACTGTGTCCCACTTTTTGAAGACCTCTGCTGACATTACACTCATATTCAGGCATATCAGTTTGCACAGCTTCACAATATTCACCCAACCCCAATTGTATATTATATCCCTGATAGATGTCCTCACCATTGTTCATGCCAGGGTGCTTATCTCATAAAAACATATCTCTTCCATTGTTATGTCACCTTGTCTGACAGTCACATAATATACATTTTTAATGTGAACTCCATACTGTACCATATTGATATGTAATTAGTGTGTCTGCTACAACTGTCTTCCATTTACATGCCCTCATCTGCTGTACATTACAATGTTTCACCTCTCCTCTTTCCCTGTGTTCATTCCTGCAATTCATCTGTGTGTCCCTATGCAATACAAACACTTCCCCGACTGTTTATTTTAAACAGCAGTTCATGTACCCTTGTGGATCTCTTACCCATCTTTTGCACAGAATGACTTGAATGGGTTTTCACAATACTCTGCACTGTAAACATTGTCCTGTACTGTGTTTGGAATATATACATTACTACATGATAAACCCTGGTAATCACTGTGGCATTCTGATTGCTGTAAGGTGAAGAGGTTCACTATCCATGTTGCATTACATGGTTTCCTGGCCACCAGCTCTTTTGCTTGCCTCAAAACTATGCTTGTTTATGTTTAAATGCGGTGTGCGGCATGAATATGTAATTACCACAGCTGCTCACCGTGCAAACTCATAAAATCCATGTAGGCTTCACTTGAAGCCTACATGGAGTTTATTGAATCCTGCTGAGTGCCCTTCTTGTATCAGAAGATTCACAGAGTTGCTTTCTATTGTGCAAATTGCATTCTACCATTTGCCCAGTTTGCCAGCAGGCACATTTTCTATCTACTCTAGGAGTACTATAATGTATTTTTCATCATTTAGTCAGTTTATTTTGGTTTACCAGTTCGGTTTACCATCATAATGTCAAGCACACATTGCACAACACTGCAAATGCAAACACCAACCTGCGACTGCTGAAAATGCAGAAAGCCGATGTTCCAAACCGCAAAATCTCACCCCCTTTTTGACCCATGGTAGCACTGGTTTTTAGGTGTAAAGCAGTCGGAAATGTTGACGTTCAGTGTTTTTGTGACATTTTGACTGATCAGCATTATGGGATTCGCTTAAAGGTGTCACTCATATGCGGTGATAAACAATGTGCGCTGACATTATGATGGTAAACAGTTTATTTCATATTAAGTAGACAGATTAAGCTTCAGTTATATGTTGAATAAAAAGGAAATTAATGTAATGTTTTAAGAACATTTATATGTCTTCTGAAATATCTTTATTATCTGAAGAGAGGGAGAAAGCATGAAAGGGAATGTACTTGTATGTGATGTAAATTGAACTTTTAGAGCAGTTAATATGATAGCTATGTTCCAAACTGCAGTATACATTATGTAGTAAATTATCCATGACTGCTGATTCTATAGGTGCTTAGAATTTAAGATCTGATATGGACATTTTGGCTCATTTCCATACGTAGTAGATACTGATCCTCCTTAAGTTACTTCAATTCTTTTACTTTTTCCAGCCCTGTTAAGAATCATTTTGACTCTGACATATATTCTTGAATTACATTAATCTTCCTGACCTGTTACTACAGGAATTTTGCTTCATCCATTCACCATCCTCTCTTTAAAATAGTGCTTTACTGACTTTCACCAAAACCGTCCACCTTGTAATACATTCTTTTGCCTGAAAGACAATGTCCACTTGAACTTTTGTATTCCTTTAATTTAAAATGTTTGTCATGTAATGCCACTTTCTTCTTTATTGTGCACTACATAAGCCAAGTTTTTTACAGTTTCTCTTTACCTGGTTTCTGCTGCAGGCCTTGTCTCATGTTTATTGCTGTCTATTTCTTCTCATCCTTTTTATATGTTTATGATGAGATCTCCAGAACTACACCAATATTCCAGATAGTGTATTTCCAAAAGTATGTATGATGGCTAATAGCATCTTACCTTTTGTTGTAGATGTTTCTTTCTTTGCACCTCTATAACCGTTAACTTTTCTTGCATTGATTGCTTACATCTAAATCATCTGATATGACTTATTCCAAGTGTTCTTTTTGTTTCCTAAATGCATATTTTTTTCTGCATTATACTTAAGGTGCTATGAATTTGGCAGCACCTCCAGTCTTCTTAAGTATGGCTTCTTCTTTCTACTTCTTGTGTAAATGATCTCTGCCCAGTTCTATCAAAATGGTCCTACAAAGCATCAACATTTCCAGCATGTACCATCTCCTATAGACTAATTTAAGGAACAAAACAATGCATATTAAATGCACACAAACAGCACTGACTGGTCTCCAATTTGCAGTTTAGATCCAGACTCAGTCCTTACCCTTTACACAGATGTGTTGGGCTAAATAAAGGACACATTGTTTCCCATGATAAATCAAAGGTTTAGAGGGCAGAAATAACCTCAGCTAACTCCACAACTTTAAAAGCTGTTCAAAGCTAGGGATCTAGCCTTGAAGCAGTGGAAACAGCAATCTTCAGACATGCACTTCCAAGTAATCTATCAGAAAAAAAAAATTGCTATCAATGCAGCTAAAGCACTTACCTCGGAGACACACAAGAAAGACTATTTACCAGTCCTAAGCATTTTTGGAAAGAATTTCACTAACTAGAGGAATTACAGACTGTACTAACCCAATTAATGAATATAAACGCCTTCTATTAGAAACTATTCAAGACCTATCCAAAAACTTAACCCAAATAAAACTCCTCCACTGGTCATGACTGCATCACAGAAACAACATTGTCAATCTTTCCAGCTATACACAATAACAGAATATATTCTAGCATTCTATTTCAGGCAACTTGCTAACAAAGAAGTCAGAAAAGCTTTCAAACTAAATAAAAAGGTTAACAGCAAGATCATTCAATTTCACCCTTCCTTTCTCAAAATGTCAGTCCTCATAATTACTAAACCATTCACTCACATTTTTTTTTTTTTTTAATAAGAAACATCTTTGTTAATTTATCATGTTTGGCATAGGCAATCTTACATTTATATAAATGAAAATAAACCATGCCAACACAATCTCATTTACAAACCTTATACATTACAATCCATGCTGACACAACTGTAGCTGCAAACATTATACATCACTTATAATACATCCAGTCATTGTCAGTCAGCCATAACATAGGTTTCAAGGAACCCAGGCTTACCCTTGCAACCACATCTTCTCACTCAGGAGCTGTACAGGTATGCTTTAGAGATGGGATGGGGACCAGCCGTAGCCTCATGGAGGGTCAGAGATTTGTGTGGTCACCTGCTCAGAAGAGGGAGCACATCAGCATAAAGGAAATGAGAGCCCTGATTTTCTCTCTACAAATCTTCAAACCTCTTCTTTTACCAGAGGCCTTAAGATGGTTTACAGATGATACCACAGTCCTCTTGTATGTCAACAAACAGGGAGGGACAAAGTCCTATCTCCTATGCAGACTGTTGGGGGAATTTATTTATGTCTCCCAAATATGTAACAAAGTCTAGAAGATTTAGGCTCTTTGCTTGGAAGTGTTTACATAGGTATTTTTATACCTCAAGTAGACTCCAAAGAATTTTTCCTCATGTAGACAGCAAATGTTAGAGTCATCATGAGGAAGAAAGAGATAACTGTGATCATATTTTCTGAGAGTGTAATGAGCTAGCAGACTTTAGGGATTCCCTGCATACTGCTCTGTCAGAGATGCTGGGTGAGTGGATTGGACTGACTGGGGGGATGATTTTTTTGAATTATGCAGAATCAGAATCACCTACACATAGTAACGCCTTGATGAGTCTAATTATGGTGGCTGCCAAAAAAGCAATTACTAGAAAATGGAAATTAAAGTCTAGACCAACTTTATTAGAAGTAGTGAATATAGTAACAGAGATAAAACAACTGGAGTTGAGATCTTTAGAAAAGTGAAGTAGCAAATTACATAGGAAAAATGGGAATTGTTGGAACAATATATGCAGAGCAGGAACAAGGTTTGAGGCAGGATTTGAATGAGCCATATAATGTTTAACTGACAATGACTGGATGGTTTATAAGTGATGTATAATGTTTGCAACTACAGTTGTTTCAATGGTGTCTGTGATGTAAACTGTTTGCAACTAAAGTGGTATCATTTTGTATGTTTTATTTATATAAATGTAAGACTGCCTTTGTCCTATGTAACAATTTAATAAAGATGTTTAGAGAGAAAAAAAGTTTGCAATATATTTTACAAAGAAACAGGAAAAATGTGATTGTCTAGCCCACTACTTAAGCTGCATATTTTTACAGCAGGAAAGTGTACCCCAACAATGCTGATAGCTATTTATTCTGTTGTTTGTCAAATTATACACTACCATTAGTATTAACTTATGTCTATCATATGCTGAATCTCTTTTTCTTCTGTTTATTCTTGTCCTATAACTGAACAGTCATATCTGACCATACATTTTGAAAAGCCAACATAGTAAAGTGTTCCGGATCTTTCTCTTTTCTCTAGCTTAAGCTGTTGTTTGTTACTTGTTGTACATCAGCATTATTGTGAAGTTTCGGATATTCCAATAATGTTGCCATAGTTACACTTCCATTTTGTTTTTAAAATGCCACATTTTTCTGTAAGAATCTAAATCTTAATGTCAAATTTTCTTTACCATTCTACCGATTTTTTTTTACCCTACAGATGACATAGTTCACTGACTGCAGAGAAACCATTGTTCTGTCTTCATTACTGTGCCTTTTATTTAGTAACTCCAGACACCAGCAGTGGCACTCTCATGACAAACCTTGAATACAATGCTCAGTGCACTGTATGAAGCAGGCTTGGAATGCACCATTTAATTTAAGAGTAGCCAGAAAGAAATGTCACAGCCAGCTACAGTAAATGAAGCTTTTTGCCAGGCAATAGGTGCACCTGCATGCTTATCTTTAAGGGGTTGGGGGTGACATGTCTCAAACACAACTCACACAACATTGGAAAATGCTATACATCATATTTAAACAGAACATCATACTAAGTGTAGTCTCAGGTAAAAATTCAAATTGCATTAAATGTCCCATTCATTTTAATGTGCCTTCTAGTTATATCATATAACAATGCTGTAGTTTAACCAACTTCCCTACATTAGCAGGTAAAATCAGTAATAAGCTCTGTAAATTACTAATTAGTGTCCTTAGATTCACAGGCCATTTTAAATAACCTCTTTGCATTAATTGCACAGTGCTCCACCCTGATGTGCCAGTGTTTTCTGATCTAAAAATGAACCTACTCTTCCTCCTTGTTTGCCAACACCTTCTCACCCATTTTGTAAATTTGTTTAAGACTATTGTAACCAAGTCTATAACTCTGCGGTTACCTGCACTGCATTTCAGCTGCTAACTGTATCAGTCTCTCCAAATCCCATAAACTATGTCTCCCTACCACTTCAAAAAAAAGAGCTATAGTACAGAAAACACCAATATTGTAACAGAAATAGCAGATCTATGTGCCACCATTGATAAAGATCTGAAAAATAAACAACAGGGATGTAGACAGAATTTTTGGAATTCTGTTGTTGTCCTTCGGCTTTTCCTGGTTAGGGGTCACCACAGCGGAACTCCGGTCTGCTAATGACTGGCAGTAGATTTTCACAAACACCGAGGTGCCAGCTCGATGTCCAACCATCAACGAAGGCACGCCCTTTTACGCATGTCTTTCGAATGCCCACCAACCGCGGGGAGGACATGCAGACTCCACACAGAAGGCACTCCGCGCACTCCAGCCAAGAATTGAACGGGAGAACCTCTTGCTGTGAGGCAACAACGCTACCGCTGCTACAGCCTCATAATTGTTACCCACCATTCAAATGAATGTGAAAAGAAATCAGTAAACAACATTCCTTTGCTGTTATATCTGCAAAACACACACTGACACCTTTTCTATAGTATATAATCTAAATATGGAACTAAAACTATGAAACATACTAGTATTATTACAGTAGAAGCTTTTAGTTAGATAAGTACAAATATAACCAGCATGTGTCACTTTAGACACAATTATATTCTTTGCTGCCTTACTTACACCCTTTGTATTACGTTTATATATTGCAAGTTGGGAAACATTTTCAACTTGGAAATAACAACACCAAACAGGAAATTGCTTCACCACAAAAATGAACCACACAGCAAAGTACAGTTTTGTACCTACCATAAATGTAGATGTCCGATAGGTATGCATCTGCAGTCCTTACATATGGGTTGTCCTTCCTCAGGCAGCCCTTCGGTCGGCCGGATTCCAAAGTCTGGGTCCGGCGTCGGCTGATGTCGCCCCTTCCCCGACGTCAGAGAGCCTGGGGTATAAAAGTGTCAGCCGACGCCATCTTCCTCAGTTTTTCTTGCCCCAGATGCCAGGTGCCCTCTAAGGAAGGCTAAATGTGGTAGAAATACAAAATATTGCAAACGTGCACAGTAATATAAAACAAATACACCATAATAGAGTACCCAAGAAGTACCACAGAGGGGAAGGAGGGAGGGTAAACCTGACTGCAGATGCATACCTATCGGACATCTACATTTATGGTAGGTACAAAACTGTACTATGTCCTTCAAGGATGCATCTGCAGTCCTTACATATGGATAGAATACCATAGCCAAGCTGGGGGTGGTAGGCTCTAAGAAAATGATGGTGTAGCTAAAATGCCCTGCAGGACTGCCGTAGCAAAGCCTGCTCTGGATCTGGAATATAAGGGGAAATTGTAATGCTTGGAAAATGTATGCATGGAGCTCCATGTAGCAGCTTCTAAAATGTCCTTGGTAGCCACCCCTCTTAAGAAGGCTGTGGAGGTGGCTGTAGCTCTGGTGGAATGAGGTCTGATGTTCGCTGGCACAGCTTTTCCATGATAAGAATAGCAGAATCGAATGCAATTTCCTATCCATTTTGAAATTGTCTGTTTGGAAATTGCTTTTCCTTGAATGCCTGCAGCATATGCTACCAACAGCTGGTCAGTTTTTCTGAAAGTCTTAGTTCTGTCCAAGTAGTAGCGTAACTGTCTGTGAATGTCCAGGGTATGCAGAAGTTTCTCTCCCTTGTTTTGTGGGTTTGGAAAGAAGGTAGGCAGGTGAATAGCTTGGTTCAATGAGACCCTGGATACCACCTTTGGCGTGAATGAAGGATTGGTTCTCAAGGAGACTCTGTCCTGGTGAAAAATAAGAAATGGTTGTACTGCCATGAGTGCCTGCAATTCAGATACTCTTCTTGCTAAGGTTATGGCCAGAAGGAAGTCAGTCTTCCAAGACAGGAACTGTAACTCTGAAGATGTTGCTGGTTCAAAGGGAGGTAAAGTCAACTTTTCCAACATGAAGTTAAGGTCCTGTGTAGGCACTGGTGGTTTTCTTGGAGGATTGATGTTTTTAATTCCACTTAGAAACTGCCTTAGGAGAGGATGAGAGAAGACAGGTGGATCAGTATTGTATTCTGCTGAAATTGCTGAAGCATGAATTTTTATGGAAGAGTAAGAAAGGCCATTATGGAGCATGTCTGCCAAGTATTCCAGGATAAGTGCCATGCTCATCACTGTGGCATCTAGGCCCTTTGCGGTGCTCCAAGTGTGGAATCTTTTCCATTTTGCTGAATATGTCTTTCCCGTGGAAGGTCTGCGAGCTTCCATGATGATATCCTTCACTCTCTTGGATAGCTTTTCCTGGTGAGGAGTCAAGGTATTCTCCAGGCTGTCAGCTGCAGGGTTTTCAGGCTGGAGTGCAGAGTTTTGTAATTGTGCTGTGTCAGAAGGAGTGCCATAGTGGTAGAGGCCATGGTTTTGTGTGTGACAGGGTCCGTAACAGTGGGTACCAGTGCTGCCTTGGCCAGTCCGGGGCTATTAGAATCACTTTTGGCTGCTCTGTCTTGATTTTCAGTAAGACCTTGGTCATTACTGGGAGTGGTGGAAATGCATACACTGTTAGAGTATTCCAACTGAAAGAGAGGGCGTCCACTTTCCATGCTTGTGGGTGGTATGTCCTTGCGCAGAATTTCTTCAGCTGATGATTGTGGTGGGAGGCAAAAAGATCTATGTCCAGCATCCCCCATGATTGTGTTATCTGAAGGAAGATATCTGGGTGCAGCATCCATTCGTGTGGGTCCATGGTATTTCTGCTTAGGCTGTCCGCCAGTATATATTGTCTTTTCCTGGCACAAACTGGGATTGCAGCTCTATATTGAGTTTTAGGGAAAGTTCCCAAAGATTCATTGCTAGTCTGCAAAGAGGGTAGGAATGGGTACCTCCTTGCTTGTTTATGTACCACATAACTGTGGTATTGTCTGTCCTTATTAGCAGGTGGCCTTGATGTAGAAAGAGTTTGAAGGCCTCGATTGCATGAATCACTGCCAGCATTTCCTTTTGGTTTATGTGCATGCGCAATTCTTTCTGAGACCATAGACCTTGGATGCATCTGTCCTCCATATGTGCTCCCCATCCATGGTCTGAAGCGTCCGAGGTAATGGTTTGGCTGGTTACTGGTTTGCTGAAAGGCAGGCCCCTGTTTGACTGGCTTGCTTGGGCCCACCACAGGAATTCCTTTTGAAGGCATGGAATGAGTGGTATCAAAGCTTCTAGGCTGTGATTGTTCTGAGACCATAAACTCCTTAGGTACCATTGTAGTTTTCTCATATGCAGCCTTGCTTGTGGAATCAGAAGAATGCACGATGCCATGTAACCCAGGGCCTGCAGGATTTTCCTTGCAGTCATCTGAGTTTGTTTTGTTAGATTTTTGAAGTAATCCGGTAGTTGTCTTTGTTTTTCTTCTGTGAGAAAAGCCATTTGGGTGGTTGTATCTAGTTCCGCACCCAGAAAAGTTATTCTTTGGGATGGCACAAGTCTTGACTTGTGAATGTTGACTGTGTATCCCAAGGCCTGTAGTAGGCGGATGGCATAATTCAAATGTTTTTCCAAAGTTTGTTGGCTGTCCGCTTGTATAAGGCAGTCATCCAGATACGGGTATATTTGAATCCCCTGAAGTCTGCAGTGTGCAACTACTGATGCCAGGCATTTCATGAATACTCTGGGAGCAGTAGATAAGCCAAAGGGCAATGCTGAGAATTGATAATGCTCTGAACCTGCAAGAAATATGAGGTGTCTTCTGCAACTTTGTCTGATAGGGACATGCAGGTATGCCTCCTTGAGGTCTAGAGTTACCAGCCAAGACCCCTTTCCCAGCATGGGAAGGAGTTGCTGTAGGGTCAGCATTTTGAATTTTGGCACAATGAGAAAAGTATTCAGTGCGGACAAATCGAGAATAGGCCTCCATTGTTTTTCTTTTCTTGGGACAAGGAATAGTCTGGAATAAAATCCTTGGCCTTGTTCTGCGAGAGGAACCTTTTCTATAGCTTTCATTTGCAATAGGTTGGCAATTTGTTTTAAAGCCTCTGCCCTCTGATTTGGTGGCAGGTTTGGCATTCCCTTTCTTTCTGGTAATGTATGGAAATGGAACCTGTATCCTTTGTCTATTATTTGCAGTGTCCATTTGTCCCTTGTAATACTGTGCCAATTTTTTGAGAATAAAGACAACTTTCCGCCCAAAGGTGCTTCTAATTGAGCCCTGGTCGGCGGGGTCAAGGTGAAGTCATTGAGTCTGTCCTTGTGCAGCAGTTGTTGGACCCGCACTACCTCTCTGGTTAGGAGGCTGCCATTGATGTCCTCTGTAGGAGCCTCTAGCTTGCCCTCTACTTCTGGCACGCCTGTTCTTGCCTCTTTGAAATCTCTCTTCTGGAAAGGACCAATTCTTAGAAGTCCAATTTCTGCTGAATCTTGGTGGTTGTACCTGGAGGAAATCTTTGACTATTTGTACAGATTTTGCCTTTTCCTCAAATTTCTTTAAGACCTCTTGAGCAGTGGAGCCAAATAACTTTTGCTTTTCCAGTGGAGCATCCAGAAGCTTAGCCTTAACATGATCTGGCAGAGATTGTTCCTTCAGCCAGGCATGTCTACGCATAACTGCACCTGTCATTGCTGACCTACATGAAGCTTCCAATGCATCATAACCACACTGCAAGAAATGGTTGCTAACCTGTTGTGAATTATGTACCAGATCCTGAAGTGACTTACGATCTAGGGGTTCAGGCGAAGACAGTTTTTTCTGCAATTCATCTAACAAATACTCTTGGTACTGTATCATATGAAATTGACAATTTAAAGCCCTCATAGATAGCGTGGAAGAAGTGTACACTTTTTTACCCCATCTCTCTAAAGCCCTGGACTCCCTTTCAGAGGGGAGTGGATTTTTAGTAGTGGCAGCTGCAACCCCTTTAGGACCCTGGGAAATAGTTTCTGGGTCAGCAGAGTGGGCCTTGTAAAGGAAATGATGTGAGTCCGGGACCCTGTAGTACCTATCGGGTTTAACAGGAGCCGGAGGAAGGGTGTCAGGGGTAGTGCTAGACTCAGAATACACATCATCAATGACACTTAAAACAGGAGGAATAGCCAAAAGTCTATGCTGAGGTAAATGAAGAACAGTCCTTAATCTTTTCCTGGAATCGGAGAATTCCTGGCCCTGCCATTGGAAATGCTCTCTCATGGAGTGAAGGGTCTCCCCAAAGGACAGCTCTTCAGGAGGGGAGGCAGAGGGAATAGATTCCTCTGCATCAGAATCCTCATAGGCCGTGAAGGCCTCCTCCTGGTAGTCTGATAGAGCAGAGCCATCAGAGGCCTCATCAGAGGACTGAGGTTCAGCAGACTCAACCCTGGGCCTTTTGTCTAGTGGGGGTTGAGAGCCCCTGTCTGGATGAGGCTGAGAGCCCCTAATTAAGGAAATAAGGTCCTCAGCCAAACTTAGTATCTGAGAACCTGTAGTGGATCCCTGAGAAATAGACTTGGGAGGCAGAGTTTTTTGTTGCTTAGCAGCTTTAGCCCTAGTGAAAGCTTTTATGGACATGGATGCAGGGGGCCTGGCTGCCCCACGTGCTGGAGTAGTTTTGTCTAGGGAAATGGTGTCGGTAGGTTCCTGAACACCGGTTTCCAAGGGTAATTCTGTAACCGACTCAGAAAAGGCCTCCGGGACCGAGGCTGTTGGTTGAGTGGTTTCTACGGACGGAAGTACCAAGGACTCGGTTTCAGCCGAGACCGAGACACTCGCGGTAGGCCTAGGAGCGGTTTCAGCCGAAACCACGGGCGCGGTGTCGGTCCTTCCTTCCGTTTCTTGGTTAAATGAGAAGTCGGAGTCTCCGACGGCATTTTATAAGAGAAACTAGCCCCAAAAAATTCCTCTGGAAACTCCGACCGACGCCTAAGAGTGCGTCGATTAAAGGAGGCGCAGGCAGTACAGGCCGAGACGTCGTGGTCTGGGCCTAGGCAGGGGAGGCAGTAGGAATGGAAATCCTTATGAGGTATTTGTTTCCCACAAGTCAAGCAATTATTAACTTTAAGCGTTTGATCTGACATCGGCTGAGGCAAGAAAGAGTCCCCAACGGGGTACTTAGCTTTTTGAAGTCTTCGGTAGCTGAAGTTACAGGAGCTGGCCGACCGGCACTTGCGAACTGCTTCTGCTTCGGGCACCACGCGGCAAGAAAGACTGGGGAAGATGGCGTCGGCTGACACTTTTATACCCCAGGCGCTCTGACGTCGGGGAAGGGGCGACATCAGCCGACGCCAGACCCAGACTTTGGAATCCGGCCGACCGAAGGGCTGCCTGAGGCAGGACAACCCATATGTAAGGACTGCAGATGCATCCTTGAAGGACATCAGCCACTGAAAAAAGAATTTATTCCTCCAGCGCCTCGGCAACAGTAAGTCTTCAAGGAGTAACATACAAAACTTTAAAAAACATTTCTATACTACCAGCTCTACTCACTTAAACAATTAAACAATTAATTAATTAAATATTTAAAAACTCATATACCATTTTTAAAATAACATACATCAAATTTACATCACACTTTTCCAACAACAGTCCGTATTCAAGCCCCTTGGAATCAATGTTTCATACTTTAAAATAAAAATTGTTTCTTTCCGTAAAAGCATCAACTTATACATTTTCTATCCAAATGTTGCATATTAATTTGTTCCAAAACAGTGGCTTTCAAACCCTCTAGAGTAAATAAATACTTTTACCCTTTCGAGTAAATAAAATGGAGAGCCCTTTGGCTCTTCATTTTAATAAATGCCATGATGGGAATGTAGAGGGTAAAAATGGTATATGAGTTTTTAAATGTTTAATTAATTAATTGTTTAATTGTTTAAGTGAGTAGAGCTGGTAGTATATAAATGGTTTTTAAAGTTTTGTATGTTACTCCTTGAAGGCTTACTGTTGCCGAGGCGCTAGAGGAATAAACATTTTCAACTTGTTATGCTCACAATTTGGCCCCATTAAAATAAAATTAAATTACACACCATTGTTTATATGGTATATGCCTGCCCCATATACAAATTCAAGCTTTTTTTTGTTCATAACAGAACTATAGTACTTAAAATAAAAAAATGTCTATAAATCAAGATTATTATCAAACCAGATTGACAAATTGTATTTATCAATTCAGGATTAAAAAGGTTATTTCTAAGTATCTTACATTTTCCCCAGAGGAAAGCACTTAGCACTGATGAAAAGTCATCCTTTAAGGTTATCCCTGCCAAACAACTTTAAAAAATGGGCAGTTTTCTTTACTTCATTTCTAATGTGTGCAATTTTGTATTTAGTGAAAGACATATTGCCATTAATAAGAAACATCTTTTAACAAAGTTATTACACATCTTTAAGTACTTTTGTAGTGTATGCACTATTTTACAGTTATGCATCAAATAAATTGTACATAGAACAAACCATATATTCTTTTAAAGTTAGAACGCAGGATCATTTATGCAATATTACAAATATATAACAAGTGTATTAGTCTCACAAGCCTAAGAATTGTATAATAGGGATGCAGTAGTTTGCAGATTCTATGTACTGGGTTCATCATTTTTGAAATGGGATGGTGAAGTGAAAATGCTGTTGAACAAAACTGAATCTTTATTTATAAATGTAATGCTCTGCATCTTAAGGGTTTGAACATGGAAATATCTTGGCAGGTTTTAATTAACTGATTGTTTCAGTTATCTGCCAAAGTATGACTCACTTTTCCCATGGTTCTGATTTTTTGGCCTTGAATTGGTGGAGGTTATTTAAAATGTTTGCAGTTTGGCACACATTTTTGATTCCCTTTGAATGCTTAATTTGAAGTGCAAGGTGTTTTGTTTTACTGCTCTTTGGATTAAAGATTCATTTGGCAAGGGACAATCATGTCTGCTCTGTCTTATTTATCTGTATTTCTGGTGCTCTGACATTTTCTTTGTAGATCTTAGTCAGCTGTCCCTAGTTCTGCTGCAGAACATCCACATTTTTTTCTAATATTTTTGCTCTGTGCCTTGTCCAATTTGTGATTTTCTTGCAAATAATTGAGAATTACAGTCTGGGGAATATCTATTTTTTGGAACTGAGCACATATTTTTACATTAACTTCCAGAATGCAGAATGCTAGTTCTAACATGTTGGAACAGCATTCCAGATGAAAACAGATATATGGATAATCTGACAGAATTTAAGAAAAATTGAAATATCAACTAGTAAAGATAATACTTGCAGCTGTTTCAGAGACACAGGCTAATCTTACCTATATTAAACTATTTCCAACATTTTCCTATTCAGCCTAGTAAATTACAGTCCATAGTTCATAACTTTGCCAAGGATATCCCACTGAGATTTCTTTGAATATGTTGTAAATACAGTACGTATACCACACATATTTTATAGTAATTTTAGAATTAAACATTAAGGCTGAGTTTCTTTTGCATATGTGAAACAATATAGAAGTGTTATGCTATGAGCATGTAATCATAGGAATTACAAGGTAACTGAGTCTTACAACCATTTACAGCTTACCAGTACCCACCCTCAGACAAAACCTTCTCTTTCTTGAGAAGGGCTTACCAATCAAGTCAGGGGTAAAATTGTGAATACCCATCCAATCATCCAGTTCCTGTCTGAAGGTAGATAAAGTGTCACACTGCTTAAATTGATTTAATTTTGAGACTATTCCCAAGGTGAGAAAGAGGGTCTTTATCATTTAATCAAAATACGTATTCGTCAAACACTAATCAGCAAAACTCATTTCAGCGAACCCTGGACTTTTTAGCAGAGTTAGGAACCACTCGCCCACCAGCACTCTGGAACAGACACCGCACTAAAGAAAATCCACCAAAGTGGGGGCCTTTGCCCCCACCCCTCCTCAACTATATATACCAATTCCAAGATCGCAGTACATTGGGGAAAAGGGAAAAGTTGTGGTGATGGCCAAGTACTTCCTAACCCTGGGAAAAAGTCTGGGGTTTACTGAAATGAATTCCGCTGATTACTGTTCGATGAATACATATTTCGTTTAAATGATATAAACCCAGGAAAGAAGCTGAGTAATGTCCCTGTCTCTCCACCTTGTTTTGTTTATCCATTGGTGAAGATTTACATCTCTGGTTCTCTAATTTGTAGGACTATTAAATTTATGGAAATGCAAAAGATCCAGGAGTACTGGAACCCTGATGGCATGGAAGGCAAGGCATAGGTATCTTCTCTAGAGTGTGTAAGAAACTAAATATAGGAACAGTGCTTGTAGCTTTTTCTGATAACTTAGGGTTTTCAAGTCAGTGATCCTCTTAGTTAGGGACATCTGCGGTCTTTCTACTTGTTATGTCCATCGAGGTACATCCCAAAGGAAGCATTGTATTCAGCGACATGGCTTAATTAGTACTGAGTATAAGGGAACAATGACCTCATTAGATGTAGATGTTATTCCACTAGCAATCAGTTGGGCTGAGTAAAAGGACTTTCTGACTACCGTGGTTACATGATGATCAAAAGAGTGGTACTTGTCAATCCACATCCTAAGGTCACAAACAGCATTCTCTTTTCAAAGTAGGGTGATGTCAATGCTGTATGTCTTGAGGAGAAGTAGCCTTCTAAATATGACAATATTATATTTTTAGTACTTAATTTACACCCTATTTTTGTACAATAGGTATTTACACATGTAAGCTCATGATGAAGAGTTTGACTGTCAAAGGGTGACTTGACAATGACTCCCAATTTACAGTCATCCATGAACATAGTAAGCCAGAGGTCTTGGTTTGTAGTCTGAAGATCAGAAAAGTAAATGCCAAACAAAAGGAGTCCCAGCACAGAGTTGTGTGGGACAATACTGGTCACCTACATAGTCTCTGATGATGCATCATGTGGGTTCTCCCCTTTAGTCAATTTGCTGTACATCTTACCATGCAGGGGGAATGTTGTGCATTGTATGTCTGTTGGCATTAAGTACATTACTAATTATTTTTCATAATTTTTCTGACTGGTCTGTATTAAATGTTGTTATTCAGGATGTAACCTTTTCTGATTTTAGGTATTTAATGTTGTTATTCTGCCAATATTATTTTCTGATGATAGCTATTTAATGCTGTTAATAATGTATGGTATAGGTTCATAGGTTCATAGGTAGGTACTGGGCTATCGGCCCAAGGGCCTATGTAAGCTTAGCCAATAAGGTTCCCTGGCTTATGCCACCCAAGAAAGTTATTTTCCTGTGCCACTGTCGAGCAGAGACACAGAAGTGATCCCCAGGGTGTATTTCCTATTTCCCATCCACTCATCAAGATTTTTCTTGAAGAGTGCTAATGAAAAACTTTGCTTGACATAGATGGGTAGACTGTTCCAGAGTATGGGAAGTCTCGGGGACAGAAATCTATCCCTCCAGCATGTCCTGTTTATTGTGGTGACAAGGTTTAGGTCCCTAGAGCATGTAGCTCGGAGGGATTAGGATTACTTTAGGTGTAGCATGTCCAACAGCTCTGGGTTTGACATAGCTTTATATGTTAGGCAGTGATCACCTCGGAGTAGGCGATATGCTACGGAGTAAAGCTGGAGTTTTTGAGACTGTCAGTGTAGGGCATTTGTTTGAGGCCAGTAATCCTCTTAGTGAGGTACTTCTGTGGCCTTTCCAGCTGCT